>NC_071108.1:9567500-9572500 GCF_024256425.1 Clarias gariepinus | reverse complement strand
AAAATTAAAAATAAAACTATATGAGGAATAAAACTGAAAAGCTTACAGGATCAGGTGGTCTCCCATCCAAGCACTACCCAGGGTGAAGCCTGCTTAGCTTTCTAAATCAGGCTTGATCTGGCACTCTCATACCAGTACAACTGGAAGTGGAAACTGGGTTGAAGGAAGGCCTATTTGACCAATTAAAATTATTTATTTTTAATTTACTTAAAAAAAAAAAAAAACTATATGAGGAATAAAACTGAAAAGCTTGCAGGATCAGGTGGTCTCCCATCCAAGCACTACCCAGGGTGAAGCCTGCTTAGCTTTCTAAATGAGGCTTGATCTGGCACTCTCATACCAGTACAACTAGAAGTGGAAACTGGGTTGAAGGAAGGCCTATTTGACCAATTAAAATGATTTATTTTTAATTTAGTTAAAAAAAAAAAAAAAAACCTATATGAGGAATAAAACTGAAAAGCTTACAGGATCAGGTGGTCTCCCATCCAAGCACTACCCAGGGTGAAGCCTGCTTAGTTTTCTAAATCAGGCTTGATCTGGCACTCTCATACCAGTACAACTAGAAGTGGAAACTTGGTTGAAGGAAGGCCTATTTGACCAATTAAATTTTTTTTTTTTTTAATTATTTAAAAAAAAAAAAAAAAAAAAAAAAAAAAAAAAAAACTATATGAGGAATAAAACTGAAAAGCTTACAGGATCAGGTGGTCTCCCATCCAAGGACTACCCCGGGTGAAGCCTGCTTAGCTTTCTAAATCAGGCTTGATCTGGCACTCTCATACCAGTACAACTAGAAGTGAAAACTGGGTTGAAGGAAGGCCTATTTGACCAATTAAAATGATTTATTTTTAATTTTTTTTTTTTTTTTTTTTTTTTAAAAAAAAAAAAAAAAACTATATGAGGAATAAAACTGAAAAGCTTACAGGATCAGGTGGTCTCCCATCCAAGCACTACCCAGGGTGAAGCCTGCTTAGCTTTCCAAATCAGGCTTGATCTGGCACTCTCATACCAGTACAACTAGAAGTGGAAACTGGGTTGAAGGAAGGCCTATTTGACCAATTAAAATGATTTATTTTTAATTTATTTCCAAAAAAAAAAAAAAAAAAAAAAAAAAAAAACCTATATGAGGAATAAAACTGAAAAGCTTACAGGATCAGGTGGTCTCCCATCCAAGCACTTCCCAGGGTGATGCCTGCTTAGCTTTTTAAATCAGGCTTGATCTGGCACTCTCATACCAGTACAACTAGAAGTGGAAACTGGGTTGAAGTAAGGCCTATTTGACCAATTAAAATGATTTATTTTTAATTTATTAAAAAAAAAAAAAAAACTATATGAGGAATAAAACTGAAAAGCTTACAGGATCAGGTGGTCTCCCATCCAAGCACTACCCAGGGTGAAGCCTGCTTAGCTTTCTAAATCAGGCCTGATCTGGCACTCTCATACCAGTACAACTAGAAGTGGAAACTGGGTTGAAGGAAGGCCTATTTGACCAATTAAAATGATTTATTTTTAATTTATTAAAAAAAAAAAAAAAAAAAAAAAAAAAAAAAAAACTATATGAGGAATAAAACTGAAAAGCTTACAGGATCAGGTGGTCTCCCATCCAAGCACTACCCAGGGTGAAGCCTGCTTAGCTTTCTAAATCAGGCTTGATCTGGCACTCTCATACCAGTACAACTGGAAGTGGAAACTGGGTTGAAGGAAGGCCTATTTGACCAATTAAAATTATTTATTTTTAATTTACTTAAAAAAAAAAAAAAACTATATGAGGAATAAAACTGAAAAGCTTACAGGATCAGGTGGTCTCCCATCCAAGCACTACCCAGGGTGAAGCCTGCTTAGCTTTCTAAATCAGGCTTGATCTGGCACTCTCATACCAGTACAACTAGAAGTGGAAACTGGGTTGAAGGAAGGCCTATTTGACCAATTAAAATTATTTATTTTTAATTTATTTCCAAAAAAAAAAAAAAAAAAAAAAAAAAAAAAAAAAAAAAACCTATATGAGGAATAAAACTGAAAAGCTTACAGGATCAGGTGGTCTCCCATCCAAGCACTTCCCAGGGTGATGCCTGCTTAGCTTTTTAAATCAGGCTTGATCTGGCACTCTCATACCAGTACAACTAGAAGTGGAAACTGGGTTGAAGTAAGGCCTATTTGACCAATTAAAATGATTTATTTTTAATTTATTAAAAAAAAAAAAAAAACTATATGAGGAATAAAACTGAAAAGCTTACAGGATCAGGTGGTCTCCCATCCAAGCACTACCCAGGGTGAAGCCTGCTTAGCTTTCTAAATCAGGCCTGATCTGGCACTCTCATACCAGTACAACTAGAAGTGGAAACTGGGTTGAAGGAAGGCCTATTTGACCAATTAAAATGATTTATTTTTAATTTATTAAAAAAAAAAAAAAAAAAACTATATGAGGAATAAAACTGAAAAGCTTACAGGATCAGGTGGTCTCCCATCCAAGCACTACCCAGGGTGAAGCCTGCTTAGCTTTCTAAATCAGGCTTGATCTGGCACTCTCATACCAGTACAACTAGAAGTGGAAACTGGGTTGAAGGAAGGCCTATTTGACCAATTAAAATGATTTATTTTTAATTTATTAAAAAAAAAAAAAAAACTATATGAGGAATAAAACTGAAAAGCTTACAGGATCAGGTGGTCTCCCATCCAAGCACTACCCAGGGTGAAGCCTGCTTAGCTTTCTAAATCAGGCCTGATCTGGCACTCTCATACCAGTACAACTAGAAGTGGAAACTGGGTTGAAGGAAGGCCTATTTGACCAATTAAAATGATTTATTTTTAATTTATTAAAAAAAAAAAAAAAAAAAAAAAAAAAAAACTATATGAGGAATAAAACTGAAAAGCTTACAGGATCAGGTGGTCTCCCATCCAAGCACTACCCAGGGTGAAGCCTGCTTAGCTTTCTAAATCAGGCTTGATCTGGCACTCTCATACCAGTACAACTGGAAGTGGAAACTGGGTTGAAGGAAGGCCTATTTGACCAATTAAAATTATTTATTTTTAATTTACTTAAAAAAAAAAAAAAACTATATGAGGAATAAAACTGAAAAGCTTGCAGGATCAGGTGGTCTCCCATCCAAGCACTACCCAGGGTGAAGCCTGCTTAGCTTTCTAAATGAGGCTTGATCTGGCACTCTCATACCAGTACAACTAGAAGTGGAAACTGGGTTGAAGGAAGGCCTATTTGACCAATTAAAATGATTTATTTTTAATTTAGTTAAAAAAAAAAAAAAAAACCTATATGAGGAATAAAACTGAAAAGCTTACAGGATCAGGTGGTCTCCCATCCAAGCACTACCCAGGGTGAAGCCTGCTTAGTTTTCTAAATCAGGCTTGATCTGGCACTCTCATACCAGTACAACTAGAAGTGGAAACTTGGTTGAAGGAAGGCCTATTTGACCAATTAAATTTTTTTTTTTTTTAATTATTTAAAAAAAAAAAAAAAAAAAAAAAAAAAACTATATGAGGAATAAAACTGAAAAGCTTACAGGATCAGGTGGTCTCCCATCCAAGGACTACCCCGGGTGAAGCCTGCTTAGCTTTCTAAATCAGGCTTGATCTGGCACTCTCATACCAGTACAACTAGAAGTGAAAACTGGGTTGAAGGAAGGCCTATTTGACCAATTAAAATGATTTATTTTTAATTTTTTTTTTTTTTTTTTTTTTTTTTTTAAAAAAAAAAAAAAAAAAAAAAAAAAACTATATGAGGAATAAAACTGAAAAGCTTACAGGATCAGGTGGTCTCCCATCCAAGCACTACCCAGGGTGAAGCCTGCTTAGCTTTCTAAATCAGGCTTGATCTGGCACTCTCATACCAGTACAACTAGAAGTGGAAACTGGGTTGAAGGAAGGCCTATTTGACCAATTAAAATGATTTATTTTTAATTTATTTCCAAAAAAAAAAAAAAAAAAAAAAAAAACCTATATGAGGAATAAAACTGAAAAGCTTACAGGATCAGGTGGTCTCCCATCCAAGCACTTCCCAGGGTGATGCCTGCTTAGCTTTTTAAATCAGGCTTGATCTGGCACTCTCATACCAGTACAACTAGAAGTGGAAACTGGGTTGAAGTAAGGCCTATTTGACCAATTAAAATGATTTATTTTTAATTTATTAAAAAAAAAAAAAAAACTATATGAGGAATAAAACTGAAAAGCTTACAGGATCAGGTGGTCTCCCATCCAAGCACTACCCAGGGTGAAGCCTGCTTAGCTTTCTAAATCAGGCCTGATCTGGCACTCTCATACCAGTACAACTAGAAGTGGAAACTGGGTTGAAGGAAGGCCTATTTGACCAATTAAAATGATTTATTTTTAATTTATTAAAAAAAAAAAAAAAAAAAAAAAAAACTATATGAGGAATAAAACTGAAAAGCTTACAGGATCAGGTGGTCTCCCATCCAAGCACTACCCAGGGTGAAGCCTGCTTAGCTTTCTAAATCAGGCTTGATCTGGCACTCTCATACCAGTACAACTAGAAGTGGAAACTGGGTTGAAGGAAGGCCTATTTGACCAATTAAAATGATTTATTTTTAATTTATTTAAAAAAAAAAAAAAAAAACTATATGAGGAATAAAACTGAAAGGCTTACAGGATCAGGTGGTCTCCCATCCAAGCACTTCCCAGGGTGATGCCTGCTTAGCTTTTTAAATCAGGCTTGATCTGGCACTCTCATACCAGTACAACTAGAAGTGGAAACTGGGTTGAAGGAAGGCCTATTTGACCAATTAAAGTGATTTATTTTTAATTTATTTATTATTATTTTTTTTTTTAAAAAAAAAAAAAAAAAAAAAAAAAAAAAAAAAACTATATGAGGAATGAAACTGAAAAGCTTACAGGATCAGGTGGTCTCCCATCCAAGCACTACCCAGGGTGAAGCCTGCTTAGCTTTCTAAATCAGGCTTGATCTGGCACTCTCATACCAGTACAACTAGAAGTGGAAACTGGGTTGAAGGAAGGCCTATTTGACCAATTAAAAT
>NC_071108.1:9497500-9557500 GCF_024256425.1 Clarias gariepinus | reverse complement strand
ATCAGGTGGTCTCCCATCCAAGCACTACCCAGGGTGAAGCCTGCTTAGCTTTCTAAATCAGGCCTGATCTGGCACTCTCATACCAGTACAACTAGAAGTGGAAACTGGGTTGAAGGAAGGCCTATTTGACCAATTAAAATGATTTATTTTTAATTTATTAAAAAAAAAAAAAAAAAAAAAAAAAAAAAAAAAAAAACTATATGAGGAATAAAACTGAAAAGCTTACAGGATCAGGTGGTCTCCCATCCAAGCACTACCCAGGGTGAAGCCTGCTTAGCTTTCTAAATCAGGCTTGATCTGGCACTCTCATACCAGTACAACTGGAAGTGGAAACTGGGTTGAAGGAAGGCCTATTTGACCAATTAAAATTATTTATTTTTAATTTACTTAAAAAAAAAAAAAAACTATATGAGGAATAAAACTGAAAAGCTTGCAGGATCAGGTGGTCTCCCATCCAAGCACTACCCAGGGTGAAGCCTGCTTAGCTTTCTAAATCAGGCTTGATCTGGCACTCTCATACCAGTACAACTAGAAGTGGAAACTGGGTTGAAGGAAGGCCTATTTGACCAATTAAAATTATTTATTTTTAATTTATTTCCAAAAAAAAAAAAAAAAAAAAAAAAAAAAAAAAAACCTATATGAGGAATAAAACTGAAAAGCTTACAGGATCAGGTGGTCTCCCATCCAAGCACTTCCCAGGGTGATGCCTGCTTAGCTTTTTAAATCAGGCTTGATCTGGCACTCTCATACCAGTACAACTAGAAGTGGAAACTGGGTTGAAGTAAGGCCTATTTGACCAATTAAAATGATTTATTTTTAATTTATTAAAAAAAAAAAAAAAACTATATGAGGAATAAAACTGAAAAGCTTACAGGATCAGGTGGTCTCCCATCCAAGCACTACCCAGGGTGAAGCCTGCTTAGCTTTCTAAATCAGGCCTGATCTGGCACTCTCATACCAGTACAACTAGAAGTGGAAACTGGGTTGAAGGAAGGCCTATTTGACCAATTAAAATGATTTATTTTTAATTTATTAAAAAAAAAAAAAAAAAAAAAAAAAAAAAAAAAAAAACTATATGAGGAATAAAACTGAAAAGCTTACAGGATCAGGTGGTCTCCCATCCAAGCACTACCCAGGGTGAAGCCTGCTTAGCTTTCTAAATCAGGCTTGATCTGGCACTCTCATACCAGTACAACTAGAAGTGGAAACTGGGTTGAAGGAAGGCCTATTTGACCAATTAAAATGATTTATTTTTAATTTATTAAAAAAAAAAAAAAAACTATATGAGGAATAAAACTGAAAAGCTTACAGGATCAGGTGGTCTCCCATCCAAGCACTACCCAGGGTGAAGCCTGCTTAGCTTTCTAAATCAGGCCTGATCTGGCACTCTCATACCAGTACAACTAGAAGTGGAAACTGGGTTGAAGGAAGGCCTATTTGACCAATTAAAATGATTTATTTTTAATTTATTAAAAAAAAAAAAAAAAAAAAAAAAAAAAAAAACTATATGAGGAATAAAACTGAAAAGCTTACAGGATCAGGTGGTCTCCCATCCAAGCACTACCCAGGGTGAAGCCTGCTTAGCTTTCTAAATCAGGCTTGATCTGGCACTCTCATACCAGTACAACTGGAAGTGGAAACTGGGTTGAAGGAAGGCCTATTTGACCAATTAAAATTATTTATTTTTAATTTACTTAAAAAAAAAAAAAAACTATATGAGGAATAAAACTGAAAAGCTTGCAGGATCAGGTGGTCTCCCATCCAAGCACTACCCAGGGTGAAGCCTGCTTAGCTTTCTAAATGAGGCTTGATCTGGCACTCTCATACCAGTACAACTAGAAGTGGAAACTGGGTTGAAGGAAGGCCTATTTGACCAATTAAAATGATTTATTTTTAATTTATTTAAAACAAAAAAACTATATGAGGAATAAAACTGAAAAGCTTACAGGATCAGGTGGTCTCCCATCCAAGCACTTCCCAGGGTGATGCCTGCTTAGCTTTTTAAATCAGGCTTGATCTGGCACTCTCATACCAGTACAACTAGAAGTGGAAACTGGGTTGAAGGAAGGCCTATTTGACCAATTAAAATGATTTATTTTTAATTTTTTTTTTTTTTTTTTTTTTTTTTTTTAAAAAAAAAAAAAAAAAAAAAAAAAAAAACTATATGAGGAATAAAACTGAAAAGCTTACAGGATCAGGTGGTCTCCCATCCAAGCACTACCCAGGGTGAAGCCTGCTTAGCTTTCTAAATCAGGCTTGATCTGGCACTCTCATACCAGTACAACTAGAAGTGGAAACTGGGTTGAAGGAAGGCCTATTTGACCAATTAAAATGATTTATTTTTAATTTATTTCCAAAAAAAAAAAAAAAAAAAAAAAAAAAAAAAAAAACCTATATGAGGAATAAAACTGAAAAGCTTACAGGATCAGGTGGTCTCCCATCCAAGCACTTCCCAGGGTGATGCCTGCTTAGCTTTTTAAATCAGGCTTGATCTGGCACTCTCATACCAGTACAACTAGAAGTGGAAACTGGGTTGAAGTAAGGCCTATTTGACCAATTAAAATGATTTATTTTTAATTTATTAAAAAAAAAAAAAAAACTATATGAGGAATAAAACTGAAAAGCTTACAGGATCAGGTGGTCTCCCATCCAAGCACTACCCAGGGTGAAGCCTGCTTAGCTTTCTAAATCAGGCCTGATCTGGCACTCTCATACCAGTACAACTAGAAGTGGAAACTGGGTTGAAGGAAGGCCTATTTGACCAATTAAAATGATTTATTTTTAATTTATTAAAAAAAAAAAAAAAAAAAAAAAAAAAAAAAAAAAAAAAACTATATGAGGAATAAAACTGAAAAGCTTACAGGATCAGGTGGTCTCCCATCCAAGCACTACCCAGGGTGAAGCCTGCTTAGCTTTCTAAATCAGGCTTGATCTGGCACTCTCATACCAGTACAACTAGAAGTGGAAACTGGGTTGAAGGAAGGCCTATTTGACCAATTAAAATGATTTATTTTTAATTTATTTAAAAAAAAAAAAAAAAAACTATATGAGGAATAAAACTGAAAGGCTTACAGGATCAGGTGGTCTCCCATCCAAGCACTTCCCAGGGTGATGCCTGCTTAGCTTTTTAAATCAGGCTTGATCTGGCACTCTCATACCAGTACAACTAGAAGTGGAAACTGGGTTGAAGGAAGGCCTATTTGACCAATTAAAGTGATTTATTTTTAATTTATTTATTATTATTTTTTTTTTTTTAAAAAAAAAAAAAAAAAAAAAAAAACTATATGAGGAATGAAACTGAAAAGCTTACAGGATCAGGTGGTCTCCCATCCAAGCACTACCCAGGGTGAAGCCTGCTTAGCTTTCTAAATCAGGCTTGATCTGGCACTCTCATACCAGTACAACTAGAAGTGGAAACTGGGTTGAAGGAAGGCCTATTTGACCAATTAAAATGATTTATTTTTAATTTATTTAAAACAAAAAAACTATATGAGGAATAAAACTAAAAAGCTTACAGGATCAGGTGGTCTCCCATCCAAGCACTACCCAGGGTGAAGCCTGCTTCGCTTTCTAAATCAGGCTTGATCTGGCACTCTCATACCAGTACAACTAGAAGTGGAAACTGGGTTGAAGGAAGGCCTATTTGACCAATTAAAATGATTTATTTTTAATTTATTTAAAAAAAAAAAAAAAAAAAAAAAAAAACTATATGAGGAATAAAACTGAAAAGCTTACAGGATCAGGTGGTCTCCCATCCAAGCACTACCCAGGGTGAAGCCTGCTTAGCTTTCTAAATCAGGCTTGATCTGGCACTCTCATACCAGTACAACTAGAAGTGGAAACTGGGTTGAAGGAAGGCCTATTTGACCAATTAAAATGATTTATTTTTAATTTATTTAAAAAAAAAAAAAAAAAACTATATGAGGAATAAAACTGAAAAGCTTACAGGATCAGGTGGTCTCCCATCCAAGCACTTCCCAGGGTGATGCCTGCTTAGCTTTTTAAATCAGGCTTGATCTGGCACTCTCATACCAGTACAACTAGAAGTGGAAACTGGGTTGAAGGAAGGCCTATTTGACCAATTAAAATGATTTATTTTTAATTTATTTAAAACAAAAAAACTATATGAGGAATAAAACTGAAAAGCTTACAGGATCAGGTGGTCTCCCATCCAAGCACTACCCAGGGTGAAGCCTGCTTAGCTTTCTAAATCAGGCTTGATCTGGCACTCTCATACCAGTACAACTAGAAGTGGAAACTGGGTTGAAGGAAGGCCTATTTGACCAATTAAAATGATTTATTTTTAATTTATTTAAAACAAAAAAACTATATGAGGAATAAAACTGAAAAGCTTACAGGATCAGGTGGTCTCCCATCCAAGCACTACCCAGGGTGAAGCCTGCTTAGCTTTCTAAATCAGGCTTGATCTGGCACTCTCATACCAGTACAACTAGAAGTGGAAACTGGGTTGAAGGAAGGCCTATTTGACCAATTAAAATGATTTATTTTTAATTTATTTAAAAAAAAAAAAAAAAAACTATATGAGGAATAAAGCTGAAAAGCTTACAGGATCAGGTGGTCTCCCATCCAAGCACTTCCCAGGGTGATGCCTGCTTAGCTTTCTAAATCAGGCTTGATCTGGCACTCTCATACCAGTACAACTAGAAGTGGAAACTGGGTTGAAGGAAGGCCTATTTGACCAATTAAAATGATTTATTTTTAATTTATTTAAAACAAAAAAACTATATGAGGAATAAAACTGAAAAGCTTACAGGATCAGGTGGTCTCCCATCCAAGCACTACCCAGGGTGAAGCCTGCTTAGCTTTCTAAATCAGGCTTGATCTGGCACTCTCATACCAGTACAACTAGAAGTGGAAACTGGGTTGAAGGAAGGCCTATTTGACCAATTAAAATGATTTATTTTTAATTTATTTAAAACAAAAAAACTATATGAGGAATAAAACTGAAAAGCTTACAGGATCAGGTGGTCTCCCATCCAAGCACTACCCAGGGTGAAGCCTGCTTAGCTTTCTAAATCAGGCTTGATCTGGCACTCTCATACCAGTACAACTAGAAGTGGAAACTGGGTTGAAGGAAGGCCTATTTGACCAATTAAAATGATTTATTTTTAATTTATTTAAAACAAAAAAACTATATGAGGAATAAAACTGAAAAGCTTACAGGATCAGGTGGTCTCCCATCCAAGCACTACCCAGGGTGAAGCCTGCTTAGCTTTCTAAATCAGGCTTGATCTGGCACTCTCATACCAGTACAACTAGAAGTGGAAACTGTGTTGAAGGAAGGCCTATTTGACCAATTAAAATGATTTATTTTTAATTTATTTAAAAAAAAAAAAAAAAAAAAAAAACAACTATATGAGGAATAAAGCTGAAAAGCTTACAGGATCAGGTGGTCTCCCATCCAAGAACTTCCCAGGGTGATGCCTGCTTAGCTTTTTAAATCAGACTTGATCTGGCACTCTCATACCAGTACAACTAGAAGTGGAAACTGGGTTGAAGGAAGGCCTATTTGACCAATTAAAATGATTTATTTTTAATTTATTAAAAAAAAAAAAAAAAAAAAAAAAAAAAAACTATATGAGGAATAAAACTGAAAAGCTTACAGGATCAGGTGGTCTCCCATCCAAGCACTACCCAGGGTGAAGCCTGCTTAGCTTTCTAAATCAGGCTTGATCTGGCACTCTCATACCAGTACAACTAGAAGTGGAAACTGGGTTGAAGGAAGGCCTATTTGACCAATTAAAATGATTTATTTTTAATTTATTTAAAAAAAAAAAAAAAAAAAACATATGAGGAATAAAACTGAAAAGCTTACAGGATCAGGTGGTCTCCCATCCAAGCACTACCCAGGGTGAAGCCTGCTTAGCTTTCTAAATCAGGCTTGATCTGGCACTCTCATACCAGTACAACTAGAAGTGGAAACTGGGTTGAAGGAAGGCCTATTTGACCAATTAAAATGATTTATTTTTAATTTATTTTTATTTTATTTTATTTATTTATTTTTTTTTTTTTTTTTTAAAAAAAAAAAAAAAAAAAAAAAAAAACTATATGAGGAATAAAACTGAAAGGCTTACAGGATCAGGTGGTCTCCCATCCAAGCACTTCCCAGGGTGATGCCTGCTTAGCTTTTTAAATCAGGCTTGATCTGGCACTCTCATACCAGTACAACTAGAAGTGGAAACTGGGTTGAAGGAAGGCCTATTTGACCAATTAAAGTGATTTATTTTTAATTTATTTAAAAAAAAAAAAAAAAAAAAAAAAAAAAACTATATGAGGAATAAAACTGAAAAGCTTACAGGATCAGGTGGTCTCCCATCCAAGCACTACCCAGGGTGAAGCCTGCTTAGCTTTCTAAATCAGGCTTGATCTGGCACTCTCATACCAGTACAACTAGAAGTGGAAACTGGGTTGAAGGAAGGCCTATTTGACCAATTAAAATGATTTATTTTTAATTTATTTAAAACAAAAAAACTATATGAGGAATAAAACTGAAAAGCTTACAGGATCAGGTGGTCTCCCATCCAAGCACTACCCAGGGTGAAGCCTGCTTAGCTTTCTAAATCAGGCTTGATCTGGCACTCTCATACCAGTACAACTAGAAGTGGAAACTGGGTTGAAGGAAGGCCTATTTGACCAATTAAAATGATTTATTTTTAATTTATTTAAAAAAAAAAAAAAAAAAAAACATATGAGGAATAAAACTGAAGAGCTTACAGGATCAGGTGGTCTCCCATCCAAGCACTACCCAGGGTGATGCCTGCTTAGCTTTCTAAATCAGGCTTGATCTGGCACTCTCATACCAGTACAACTAGAAGTGGAAACTGGGTTGAAGGAAGGCCTATTTGACCAATTAAAATGATTTATTTTTAATTTATTTTATTTATTATTTTAAAAAAAAAAAAAAAAAAAAAAAAAAAAAAAAAAAACTATATGAGGAATAAAACTGAAAAGCTTACAGGATCAGGTGGTCTCCCATCCAAGCACTTCCCAGGGTGATGCCTGCTTAGCTTTTTAAATCAGGCTTGATCTGGCACTCTCATACCAGTACAACTAGAAGTGGAAACTGGGTTGAAGGAAGGCCTATTTGACCAATTAAAGTGATTTATTTTTAATTTATTTAAAAAAAAAAAAAAAAAAAAAAAAAAAAAAAAAAAAACTATATGAAGAATAAAACTGAAAAGCTTACAGGATCAGGTGGTCTCCCATCCAAGCACTACCCAGGGTGAAGCCTGCTTAGCTTTCTAAATCAGGCTTGATCTGGCACTCTCATACCAGTACAACTAGAAGTGGAAACTGGGTTGAAGGAAGGCCTATTTGACCAATTAAAATGATTTATTTTTAATTTATTTAAAACAAAAAAACTATATGAGGAATAAAACTGAAAAGCTTACAGGATCAGGTGGTCTCCCATCCAAGCACTACCCAGGGTGAAGCCTCCTTAGCTTTCTAAATCAGGCTTGATCTGGCACTCTCATACCAGTACAACTAGAAGTGGAAACTTGGTTGAAGGAAGGCCTATTTGACCAATTAAAATGATTTATTTTTAATTTATTTAAAAAAAAAAAAAACTATATGAGGAATAAAACTGAAAAGCTTACAGGATCAGGTGGTCTCCCATCCAAGCACTACCCAGGGTGAAGCCTGCTTAGCTTTCTAAATCAGGCTTGATCTGGCACTCTCATACCAGTACAACTAGAAGTGGAAACTGGGTTGAAGGAAGGCCTATTTGACCAATTAAAATGATTTATTTTTAATTTATTTAAAACAAAAAAAAAATATATGAGGAATAAAACTGAAAAGCTTACAGGATCAGGTGGTCTCCCATCCAAGCACTACCCGGGGTGAAGCCTGCTTAGCTTTCTAAATCAGGCTTGATCTGGCACTCTCATACCAGTACAACTAGAAGTGGAAACTGGGTTGAAGGAAGGCCTATTTGACCAATTAAAATGATTTATTTTTAATTTATTTAAAAAAAAAAAAAAAAAAAAAAACATATGAGGAATAAAACTGAAAAGCTTACAGGATCAGGTGGTCTCCCATCCAAGCACTACCCAGGGTGATGCCTGCTTAGCTTTTTAAATCAGACTTGATCTGGCACTCTCATACCAGTACAACTAGAAGTGGAAACTGGGTTGAAGGAAGGCCTATTTGACCAATTAAAATGATTTATTTTTAATTTATTTAAAAAAAAAAGAAAAAAAACTATATGAGGAATACAACTGAAAAGCTTACAGGATCAGGTGGTCTCCCATCCAAGCACTACCCAGGGTGAAGCCTGCTTAGCTTTCTAAATCAGGCTTGATCTGGCACTCTCATACCAGTACAACTAGAAGTGGAAACTGGGTTGAAGGAAGGCCTATTTGACCAATTAAAATGATTTATTTTTAATTTATTTAAAAAAAAAAAAAAAAAAAAAAAAAAACTATATGAGGAATAAAACTGAAAAGCTTACAGGATCAGGTGGTCTCCCATCCAAGCACTACCCAGGGTGAAGCCTGCTTAGCTTTCTAAATCAGGCTTGATCTGGCACTCTCATACCAGTACAACTAGAAGTGGAAACTGGGTTGAAGGAAGGCCTATTTGACCAATTAAAATGATTTATTTTTAATTTATTTAAAAAAAAAAAAAAAAAAAACATATGAGGAATAAAACTGAAAAGCTTACAGGATCAGGTGGTCTCCCATCCAAGCACTACCCAGGGTGAAGCCTGCTTAGCTTTCTAAATCAGGCTTGATCTGGCACTCTCATACCAGTACAACAAGAAGTGGAAACTGGGTTGAAGGAAGGCCTATTTGACCAATTAAAATGATTTATTTTTAATTTATTTTTATTTTATTTTATTTATTTATTATTTTTTTTTTTTTAAAAAAAAAAAAAAAAAAAAAAAAAAAAAAAAAAACTATATGAGGAATAAAACTGAAAGGCTTACAGGATCAGGTGGTCTCCCATCCAAGCACTTCCCAGGGTGATGCCTGCTTAGCTTTTTAAATCAGGCTTGATCTGGCACTCTCATACCAGTACAACTAGAAGTGGAAACTGGGTTGAAGGAAGGCCTATTTGACCAATTAAAGTGATTTATTTTTAATTTATTTAAAAAAAAAAAAAAAAAAAAAAAAACCTATATGAGGAATAAAACTGAAAAGCTTACAGGATCAGGTGGTCTCCCATCCAAGCACTACCCAGGGTGAAGCCTGCTTAGCTTTCTAAATCAGGCTTGATCTGGCACTCTCATACCAGTACAACTAGAAGTGGAAACTGGGTTGAAGGAAGGCCTATTTGACCAATTAAAATGATTTATTTTTAATTTATTTAAAACAAAAAAACTATATGAGGAATAAAACTGAAAAGCTTACAGGATCAGGTGGTCTCCCATCCAAGCACTACCCAGGGTGAAGCCTGCTTAGCTTTCTAAATCAGGCTTGATCTGGCACTCTCATACCAGTACAACTAGAAGTGGAAACTGGGTTGAAGGAAGGCCTATTTGACCAATTAAAATGATTTATTTTTAATTTATTTAAAAAAAAAAAAAAAAAAAAACATATGAGGAATAAAACTGAAGAGCTTACAGGATCAGGTGGTCTCCCATCCAAGCACTACCCAGGGTGATGCCTGCTTAGCCTTCTAAATCAGGCTTGATCTGGAACTCTCATACCAGTACAACTAGAAGTGGAATTTGGGTTGAAGGAAGGCCTATTTGACCAATTAAAATTATTTTATTTTATTTATTTATTATTTAAAAAAAAAAAAAAAAAAAAAAAAAAAAACTATATGAGGAATAAAACTGAAAAGCTTACAGGACCAGGTGGTCTCCCATCCAAGCACTTCCCAGGGTGATGCCTGCTTAGCTTTTTAAATCAGGCTTGATCTGGCACTCTCATACCAGTACAACTAGAAGTGGAAACTGGGTTGAAGGAAGGCCTATTTGACCAATTAAAGTGATTTATTTTTAATTTATTTAAAAAAAAAAAAAAAAAAAAAAAAAAAAAAAAACTATATGAAGAATAAAACTGAAAAGCTTACAGGATCAGGTGGTCTCCCATCCAAGCACTACCCAGGGTGAAGCCTGCTTAGCTTTCTAAATCAGGCTTGATCTGGCACTCTCATACCAGTACAACTAGAAGTGGAAACTGGGTTGAAGGAAGGCCTATTTGACCAATTAAAATGATTTATTTTTAATTTATTTAAAACAAAAAAACTATATGAGGAATAAAACTGAAAAGCTTACAGGATCAGGTGGTCTCCCATCCAAGCACTACCCAGGGTGAAGCCTCCTTAGCTTTCTAAATCAGGCTTGATCTGGCACTCTCATACCAGTACAACTAGAAGTGGAAACTGGGTTGAAGGAAGGCCTATTTGACCAATTAAAATGATTTATTTTTAATTTATTTAAAAAAAAAAAAAACTATATGAGGAATAAAACTGAAAAGCTTACAGGATCAGGTGGTCTCCCATCCAAGCACTACCCAGGGTGAAGCCTGCTTAGCTTTCTAAATCAGGCTTGATCTGGCACTCTCATACCAGTACAACTAGAAGTGGAAACTGGGTTGAAGGAAGGCCTATTTGACCAATTAAAATGATTTAATTTTAATTTATTTTAAAAAAAAAAAAAAAAAAAAAAACTATATGAGGAATAAAACTGAAAGGCTTACAGGATCAGGTGGTCTCCCATCCAAGCACTTCCCAGGGTGAAGCCTGCTTAGCTTTCTAAATCCAGCTGGATCTGGCACTCTCATACCAGTACAACTAGAAGTGGAAACTGGGTTGAGGGAAGGCCTATTTGACCAATTAAAATGATTTATTTTTAATTTATTTAAAAAAAAAAAAAAAAAAAAAAAAACAACTATATGAGGAATAAAGCTGAAAAGCTTACAGGATCAGGTGGTCTCCCATCCAAGCACTTCCCAGGGTGATGCCTGCTTAGCTTTTTAAATCAGACTTGATCTGGCACTCTCATACCAGTACAACTAGAAGTGGAAACTGGGTTGAAGGAAGGCCTATTTGACCAATTAAAATGATTTATTTTTAATTTATTTAAAAAAAAAAGAAAAAAAACTATATGAGGAATATAACTGAAAAGCTTACAGGATCAGGTGGTCTCCCATCCAAGCACTACCCAGGGTGAAGCCTGCTTAGCTTTCTAAATCAGGCTTGATCTGGCACTCTCATACCAGTACAACTAGAAGTGGAAACTGGGTTGAAGGAAGGCCTATTTGACCAATTAAAATGATTTATTTTTAATTTATTTAAAACAAAAAAAAAATATATGAGGAATAAAACTGAAAAGCTTACAGGATCAGGTGGTCTCCCATCCAAGCACTACCCGGGGTGAAGCCTGCTTAGCTTTCTAAATCAGGCTTGATCTGGCACTCTCATACCAGTACAACTAGAAGTGGAAACTGGGTTGAAGGAAGGCCTATTTGACCAATTAAAATGATTTATTTTTAATTTATTTAAAAAAAAAAAAAAAAAAACTATATGAGGAATAAAACTGAAAAGCTTACAGGATCAGGTGGTCTCCCATCCAAGCACTACCCAGGGTGAAGCCTGCTTAGCTTTCTAAATCAGGCTTGATCTGGCACTCTCATACCAGTACAACTAGAAGTGGAAACTGGGTTGAAGGAAGGCCTATTTGACCAATTAAAATAATTTAATTTTAATTTATTTAAAAAAAAAAAAAAAAATGAGGAATAAAACTGAAAAGCTTACAGGATCAGGTGCTCTCCCATCCAAGCACTACCCAGGGTGAAGCCTGCTTAGCTTTCTAAATCAGGCTTGATCTGGCACTCTCATACCAGTACAACTAGAAGTGGAAACTGGGTTGAAGGAAGGCCTATTTGACCAATTAAAATGATTTATTTTTAATTTATTATTATTATTTTATTTATTTTTTTTTTTAAAAAAAGAAAAAAAAAAAAAAAAAAAAAAAACTATATGAGGAATAAAACTGAAAGGCTTACAGGATCAGGTGGTCTCCCATCCAAGCACTTCCCAGGGTGATGCCTGCTTAGCTTTTTAAATCAGGCTTGATCTGGCACTCTCATACCAGTACAACTAGAAGTGGAAACTGGGTTGAAGGAAGGCCCATTTGACCAATTAAAGTGATTTATTTTTAATTTATTTAAAAAAAAAAAAAAAAAAAAAAAAAAAAAAAAAAAAAAAACTATATGAGGAATAAAACTGAAAAGCTTACAGGACCAGGTGGTCTCCCATCCAAGCACTACCCAGGGTGAAGTCTGCTTAGCTTTCTAAATCAGGCTTGATCTGGCACTCTCATACCAGTACAACTAGAAGTGGAAACTGGGTTGAAGGAAGGCCTATTTGACCAATTAAAATGATTTATTTTTAATTTATTTAAAAAAAAAAAAAAAAAAAAACATATGAGGAATAAAACTGAAGAGCTTACAGGATCAGATGGTCTCCCATCCAAGCACTACCCAGGGTGATGCCTGCTTAGCTTTCTAAATCAGGCTTGATCTGGCACTCTCATACCAGTACAACTAGAAGTGGAAACTGGGTTGAAGGAAGGCCTATTTGACCAATTAAAATGATTTATTTTTAATTTATTTAAATAAAAAAAAAAAAAAAAAAAAAAAAAAAAACTATATGAGGAATAAAACTGAAAAGCTTACAGGATCAGGTGGTCTCCCATCCAAGCACTACCCAGGGTGAAGCCTGCTTAGCTTTCTAAATCAGGCTTGATCTGGCACTCTCATACCAGTACAACTAGAAGTGGAAACTGGGTTGAAGGAAGGCCTATTTGACCAATTAAAATGATTTATTTTTAATTTATTATTATTATTTTATTTATTTTTTTTTTTAAAAAAAGAAAAAAAAAAAAAAAAAAAAAAACTATATGAGGAATAAAACTGAAAGGCTTACAGGATCAGGTGGTCTCCCATCCAAGCACTTCCCAGGGTGATGCCTGCTTAGCTTTTTAAATCAGGCTTGATCTGGCACTCTCATACCAGTACAACTAGAAGTGGAAACTGGGTTGAAGGAAGGCCCATTTGACCAATTAAAGTGATTTATTTTTAATTTATTTAAAAAAAAAAAAAAAAAAAAAAAAAAAAAAAAAACTATATGAGGAATAAAACTGAAAAGCTTACAGGATCAGGTGGTCTCCCGTCCAAGCACTACCCAGGGTGAAGCCTGCTTAGCTTTCTAAATCAGGCTTGATCTGGCACTCTCATACCAGTACAACTAGAAGTGGAAACTGGGTTGAAGGAAGGCCTATTTGACCAATTAAAATGATTTATTTTTAATTTATTTAAAACAAAAAAACTATATGAGGAATAAAACTGAAAAGCTTACAGGATCAGGTGGTCTCCCATCCAAGCACTACCCAGGGTGAAGCCTGCTTAGCTTTCTAAATCAGGCTTGATCTGGCACTCTCATACCAGTACAACTAGAAGTGGAAACTGGGTTGAAGGAAGGCCTATTTGACCAATTAAAATGATTTATTTTTAATTTATTTAAAAAAAAAAAAAAAAAAAAACATATGAGGAATAAAACTGAAGAGCTTACAGGATCAGATGGACTCCCATCCTAGCACTACCCAGGGTGATGCCTGCTTAGCTTTCTAAATCAGGCTTGATCTGGCACTCTCATACCAGTACAACTAGAAGTGGAAACTGGGTTGAAGGAAGGCCTATTTGACCAATTAAAATGATTTATTTTTAATTTATTTAAAAAAAAAAAAAAAAAAAAAAAAAAAAAAAAAACTATATGAGGAATAAAACTGAAATGCTTACAGGATCAGGTGGTCTCCCATCCAAGCACTACCCAGGGTGAAGCCTGCTTAGCTTTCTAAATCAGGCTTGATCTGGCACTCTCATACCAGTACAACTAGAAGTGGAAACTGGGTTGAAGGAAGGCCTATTTGACCAATTAAAATGATTTATTTTTAATTTATTTTTATTTTATTTTATTTAAAAAAAAAAAAAAAAAAAACTATATGAGGAATAAAACTGAAAGGCTTACAGGATCAGGTGGTCTCCCATCCAAGCACTTCCCAGGGTGATGCCTGCTTAGCTTTTTAAATCAGGCTTGATCTGGCACTCTCATACCAGTACAACTAGAAGTGGAAACTGGGTTGAAGGAAGGCCTATTTGACCAATTAAAATGATTTATTTTTAATTTATTTAAAACAAAAAAACTATATGAGGAATAAAACTGAAAAGCTTACAGGATCAGGTGGTCTCCCATCCAAGCACTACCCAGGGTGAAGCCTGCTTAGCTTTCTAAATCAGGCTTGATCTGGCACTCTCATACCAGTACAACTAGAAGTGGAAACTGGGTTGAAGGAAGGCCTATTTGACCAATTAAAATGATTTATTTTTAATTTATTTAAAAAAAAAAAAAAAAAAAAACATATGAGGAATAAAACTGAAGAGCTTACAGGATCAGGTGGTCTCCCATCCAAGCACTACCCAGGGTGATGCCTGCTTAGCTTTCTAAATCAGGATTGATCTGGCACTCTCATACGAGTACAACTAGAAGTGGAAACTGGGTTGAAGGAAGGCCTATTTGACCAATTAAAATGATTTATTTTTAATTTATTTTATTTATTTATTTATTTATTTAAAAAAAAAAAAAAAAAAAAAAAAACTATATGAGGAATAAAACTGAAAAGCTTACAGGATCAGGTGGTCTCCCATCCAAGCACTTCCCAGGGTGATGCCTGCTTAGCTTTTTAAATCAGGCTTGATCTGGCACTCTCATACCAGTACAACTAGAAGTGGAAACTGGGTTGAAGGAAGGCCTATTTGACCAATTAAAGTGATTTATTTTTAATTTATTTAAAAAAAAAAAAAAAAACTATATGAGGATTAAAACTGAAAAGCTTACAGGATCAGGTGGTCTCCCATCCAAGCACTACCCAGGGTGAAGCCTGCTTAGCTTTCTAAATCAGGCTTGATCTGGCACTCTCATACCAGTACAACTAGAAGTGGAAACTGGGTTGAAGGAAGGCCTATTTGACCAATTAAAATGATTTATTTTTAATTTATTTAAAAAAAAAAAAAACTATATGAGGAATAAAACTGAAAAGCTTACAGGATCAGGTGGTCTCCCATCCAAGCACTACCCAGGGTGAAGCCTGCTTAGCTTTCTAAATCAGGCTTGATCTGGCACTCTCATACCAGTACAACTAGAAGTGGAAACTGGGTTGAAGGAAGGCCTATTTGACCAATTAAAATGATTTATTTTTAATTTATTTTTATTTTATTTTATTTAAAAAAAAAAAAAAAAAACTATATGAGGAATAAAACTGAAAGGCTTACAGGATCAGGTGGTCTCCCATCCAAGCACTTCCCAGGGTGATGCCTGCTTAGCTTTTTAAATCAGGCTTGATCTGGCACTCTCATACCAGTACAACTAGAAGTGGAAACTGGGTTGAAGGAAGGCCTATTTGACCAATTAAAATGATTTATTTTTTATTTATTTAAAACAAAAAAACTATATGAGGAATAAAACTGAAAAGCTTACAGGATCAGGTGGTCTCCCATCCAAGCACTACCCAGGGTGAAGCCTGCTTAGCTTTCTAAATCAGGCTTGATCTGGCACTCTCATACCAGTACAACTAGAAGTGGAAAGTGGGTTGAAGGAAGGCCTATTTGACCAATTAAAATGATTTATTTTTAATTTATTTAAAAAAAAAAAAAAAAAAAAAACATATGAGGAATAAAACTGAAGAGCTTACAGGATCAGGTGGTCTCCCATCCAAGCACTACCCAGGGTGATGCCTGCTTAGCTTTCTAAATCAGGATTGATCTGGCACTCTCATACCAGTACAACTAGAAGTGGAAACTGGGTTGAAGGAAGGCCTATTTGACCAATTAAAATGATTTATTTTTAATTTATTTTATTTATTTATTTATTTATTTAAAAAAAAAAAAAAAAAAAAAAAAAAACTATATGAGGAATAAAACTGAAAAGCTTACAGGATCAGGTGGTCTCCCATCCAAGCACTTCCCAGGGTGATGCCTGCTTAGCTTTTTAAATCAGGCTTGATCTGGCACTCTCATACCAGTACAACTAGAAGTGGAAACTGGGTTGAAGGAAGGCCTATTTGACCAATTAAAATGATTTATTTTTTATTTATTTAAAACAAAAAAACTATATGAGGAATAAAACTGAAAAGCTTACAGGATCAGGTGGTCTCCCATCCAAGCACTACCCAGGGTGAAGCCTGCTTAGCTTTCTAAATCAGGCTTGATCTGGCACTCTCATACCAGTACAACTAGAAGTGGAAAGTGGGTTGAAGGAAGGCCTATTTGACCAATTAAAATGATTTATTTTTAATTTATTTAAAAAAAAAAAAAAAAAAAAACATATGAGGAATAAAACTGAAGAGCTTACAGGATCAGGTGGTCTCCCATCCAAGCACTACCCAGGGTGATGCCTGCTTAGCTTTCTAAATCAGGATTGATCTGGCACTCTCATACCAGTACAACTAGAAGTGGAAACTGGGTTGAAGGAAGGCCTATTTGACCAATTAAAATGATTTATTTTTAATTTATTTTATTTATTTATTTATTTATTTAAAAAAAAAAAAAAAAAAAAAAAAAAAAACTATATGAGGAATAAAACTGAAAAGCTTACAGGATCAGGTGGTCTCCCATCCAAGCACTTCCCAGGGTGATGCCTGCTTAGCTTTTTAAATCAGGCTTGATCTGGCACTCTCATACCAGTACAACTAGAAGTGGAAACTGGGTTGAAGGAAGGCCTATTTGACCAATTAAAGTGATTTATTTTTAATTTATTTAAAAAAAAAAAAAACTATATGAGGAATAAAACTGAAAAGCTTACAGGATCAGGTGGTCTCCCATCCAAGCACTACCCAGGGTGAAGCCTGCTTAGCTTTCTAAATCAGGCTTGATCTGGCACTCTCATACCAGTACAACTAGAAGTGGAAACTGGGTTGAAGGAAGGCCTATTTGACCAATTAAAATGATTTATTTTTAATTTATTTAAAACAAAAAAACTATATGAGGAATAAAACTGAAAAGCTTACAGGATCAGGTGGTCTCCCATCCAAGCACTAACCAGGGTGAAGCCTGCTTAGCTTTCTAAATCAGGCTTAATCTGGCACTCTCATACCAGTACAACTAGAAGTGGAAACTGGGTTGAAGGAAGGCCTATTTGACCAATTAAAATGATTTATTTTTAATTTATTTAAAAAAAAAAAAAAAAAAAAAACATATGAGGAATAAAACTGAAAAGCTTACAGGATCAGGTGGTCTCCCATCCAAGCACTACCCAGGGTGAAGCCTGCTTAGCTTTCTAAATCAGGCTTGATCTGGCACTCTCATACCAGTACAACTAGAAGTGGAAACTGGGTTGAAGGAAGGCCTATTTGACCAATTAAAATGATTTATTTTTAATTTATTTAAAACAAAAAAACTATATGAGGAATAAAACTGAAAAGCTTACAGGATCAGGCGGTCTCCCATCCAAGCACTACCCAGGGTGAAGCCTGCTTAGCTTTCTAAATCAGGCTTGATCTGGCACTCTCATACCAGTACAACTAGAAGTGGAAACTGGGTTGAAGGAAGGCCTATTTGACCAATTAAAATGATTTATTTTTAATTTATTTAAAAAAAAAAAAAAAAAAAAAAAACAACTATATGAGGAATAAAGCTGAAAAGCTTACAGGATCAGGTGGTCTCCCATCCAAGCACTTCCCAGGGTGATGCCTGCTTAGCTTTTTAAATCAGACTTGATCTGGCACTCTCATACCAGTACAACTAGAAGTGGAAACTGGGTTGAAGGAAGGCCTATTTTACCAATTAAAATGATTTATTTTTAATTTATTTAAAAAAAAAAAAAAAAAACTATATGAGGAATAAAACTGAAAAGCTTACAGGATCAGGTGGTCTCCCATCCAAGCACTACCCAGGGTGAAGCCTGCTTAGCTTTCTAAATCAGGCTTGATCTGGCACTCTCATACCAGTACAACTAGAAGTGGAAACTGGGTTGAAGGAAGGCCTATTTGACCAATTAAAATGATTTATTTTTAATTTATTTAAAACAAAAAAAAAAATATATGAGGAATAAAACTGAAAAGCTTACAGGATCAGGTGGTCTCCCATCCAAGCACTACCCGGGGTGAAGCCTGCTTAGCTTTCTAAATCAGGCTTGATCTGGCACTCTCATACCAGTACAACTAGAAGTGGAAACTGGGTTGAAGGAAGGCCTATTTGACCAATTAAAATGATTTATTTTTAATTTATTTAAAAAAAAAAAAAAAAAAAAAAAAAAAAAAAAAAACTATATGAGGAATAAAACTGAAAAGCTTACAGGATCAGGTGGTCTCCCATCCAAGCACTACCCAGGGTGAAGCCTGCTTAGCTTTCTAAATCAGGCTTGATCTGGCACTCTCATACCAGTACAACTAGAAGTGGAAACTGGGTTGAAGGAAGGCCTATTTGACCAATTAAAATGATTTATTTTTAATTTATTTAAAAAAAAAAAAAAAAAAAAAAACATATGAGGAATAAAACTGAAAAGCTTACAGGATCAGGTGGTCTCCCATCCAAGCACTACCCAGGGTGAAGCCTGCTTAGCTTTCTAAATCAGGCTTGATCTGGCACTCTCATACCAGTACAACTAGAAGTGGAAACTGGGTTGAAGGAAGGCCTATTTGACCAATTAAAATGATTTATTTTTAATTTATTTAAAAAAAAAAAAAAAAAAAAAACATATGAGGAATAAAACTGAAAAGCTTACAGGATCAGGTGGTCTCCCATCCAAGCACTACCCAGGGTGAAGCCTGCTTAGCTTTCTAAATCAGGCTTGATCTGGCACTCTCATACCAGTACAACTAGAAGTGGAAACTGGGTTGAAGGAAGGCCTATTTGACCAATTAAAATGATTTATTTTTAATTTATTTAAAACAAAAAAACTATATGAGGAATAAAACTGAAAAGCTTACAGGATCAGGTGGTCTCCCATCCAAGCACTACCCAGGGTGAAGCCTGCTTAGCTTTCTAAATCAGGCTTGATCTGGCACTCTCATACCAGTACAACTAGAAGTGGAAACTGGGTTGAAGGAAGGCCTATTTGACCAATTAAAATGATTTATTTTTAATTTATTTAAAAAAAAAAAAAAAAAAAAAAAAACAACTATATGAGGAATAAAGCTGAAAAGCTTACAGGATCAGGTGGTCTCCCATCCAAGCACTTCCCAGGGTGATGCCTGCTTAGCTTTTTAAATCAGACTTGATCTGGCACTCTCATACCAGTACAACTAGAAGTGGAAACTGGGTTGAAGGAAGGCCTATTTTACCAATTAAAATGATTTATTTTTAATTTATTTAAAAAAAAAAAAAAAAAAAACTATATGAGGAATAAAACTGAAAAGCTTACAGGATCAGGTGGTCTCCCATCCAAGCACTACCCAGGGTGAAGCCTGCTTAGCTTTCTAAATTAGGCTTGATCTGGCACTCTCATACCAGTACAACTAGAAGTGGAAACTGGGTTGAAGGAAGGCCTATTTGACCAATTAAAATGATTTATTTTTAATTTATTTAAAACAAAAAAAAAATATATGAGGAATAAAACTGAAAAGCTTACAGGATCAGGTGGTCTCCCATCCAAGCACTACCCGGGGTGAAGCCTGCTTAGCTTTCTAAATCAGGCTTGATCTGGCACTCTCATACCAGTACAACTAGAAGTGGAAACTGGGTTGAAGGAAGGCCTATTTGACCAATTAAAATGATTTATTTTTAATTTATTTAAAAAAAAAAAAAAAAAAAAAAACATATGAGGAATAAAACTGAAAAGCTTACAGGATCAGGTGGTCTCCCATCCAAGCACTACCCAGGGTGAAGCCTGCTTAGCTTTCTAAATCAGGCTTGATCTGGCACTCTCATACCAGTACAACTAGAAGCGGAAACTGGGTTGAAGGAAGGCCTATTTGACCAATTAAAATGATTTATTTTTAATTTATTTAAAACAAAAAAACTATATGAGGAATAAAACTGAAAAGCTTACAGGATCAGGTGGTCTCCCATCCAAGCACTACCCAGGGTGAAGCCTGCTTAGCTTTCTAAATCAGGCTTGATCTGGCACTCTCATACCAGTACAACTAGAAGTGGAAACTGGGTTGAAGGAAGGCCTATTTGACCAATTAAAATTATTTATTTTTAATTTATTTTATTTATTATTATTTTATTTTATTTTCTTTTTTTAAAAAAAAAAAAAAAAAAAAAAAAAAAACTATATGAGGAATAAAACTGAAAGGCTTACAGGATCAGGTGGTCTCCCATCCAAGCACTACCCAGGGTGAAGCCTGCTTAGCTTTCTAAATCAGGCTTGATCTGGCACTCTCATACCAGTACAACTAGAAGTGGAAACTGGGTTGAAGGAAGGCCTATTTGACCAATTAAAATGATTTATTTTTAATTTATTTAAAAAAAAAAAAAAAAAAAAACTATATGAGGAATAAAGCTGAAAAGCTTACAGGATCAGGTGGTCTCCCATCCAAGCACTTCCCAGGGTGATGCCTGCTTAGCTTTTTAAATCAGACTTGATCTGGCACTCTCATACCAGTACAACTAGAAGTGGAAACTGGGTTGAAGGAAGGCCTATTTGACCAATTAAAATGATTTATTTTTAATTTATTTAAAAAAAAAAAAAAAAAAAAACTATATGAGGAATAAAGCTGAAAAGCTTACAGGATCAGGTGGTCTCCCATCCAAGCACTTCCCAGGGTGATGCCTGCTTAGCTTTTTAAATCAGACTTGATCTGGCACTCTCATACCAGTACAACTAGAAGTGGAAACTGGGTTGAAGGAAGGCCTATTTGACCAATTAAAATGATTTATTTTTAATTTATTAAAAAAAAAAAAAAAAAACTATATGAGGAATAAAACTGAAAAGCTTACAGGATCAGGTGGTCTCCCATCCAAGCACTACCCAGGGTGAAGCCTGCTTAGCTTTCTAAATCAGGCTTGATCTGGCACTCTCATACCAGTACAACTAGAAGTGGAAACTGGGTTGAAGGAAGGCCTATTTGACCAATTAAAATGATTTATTTTTAATTTATTTAAAACAAAAAAAAAATATATGAGGAATAAAACTGAAAAGCTTACAGGATCAGGTGGTCTCCCATCCAAGCACTACCCGGGGTGAAGCCTGCTTAGCTTTCTAAATCAGGCTTGATCTGGCACTCTCATACCAGTACAACTAAAAGTGGAAACTGGGTTGAAGGAAGGCCTATTTGACCAATTAAAATGATTTATTTTTAATTTATTTAAAAAAAAAAAAAAAAAAAAAAACATATGAGGAATAAAACTGAAAAGCTTACAGGATCAGGTGGTCTCCCATCCAAGCACTACCCAGGGTGAAGCCTGCTTAGCTTTCTAAATCAGGCTTGATCTGGCACTCTCATACCAGTACAACTAGAAGTGGAAACTGGGTTGAAGGAAGGCCTATTTGACCAATTAAAATGATTTATTTTTAATTTATTTAAAACAAAAAAACTATATGAGGAATAAAACTGAAAAGCTTACAGGATCAGGTGGTCTCCCATCCAAGCACTACCCAGGGTGAAGCCTGCTTAGCTTTCTAAATCAGGCTTGATCTGGCACTCTCATACCAGTACAACTAGAAGTGGAAACTGGGTTGAAGGAAGGCCTATTTGACCAATTAAAATGATTTATTTTTAATTTATTTTATTTATTATTATTTTATTTTATTTTCTTTTTTTTTTAAAAAAAAAAAAAAAAAAAAAAAAAAAAACTATATGAGGAATAAAACTGAAAGGCTTACAGGATCAGGTGGTCTCCCATCCAAGCACTACCCAGGGTGAAGCCTGCTTAGCTTTCTAAATCAGGCTTGATCTGACACTCTCATACCAGTACAACTAGAAGTGAAAACTGGGTTGAAGGAAGGCCTATTTGACCAATTAAAATGATTTATTTTTAATTTATTTAAAAAAAAAAAAAAAAAAACAACTATATGAGGAATAAAGCTGAAAAGCTTACAGGATCAGGTGGTCTCCCATCCAAGCACTTCCCAGGGTGATGCCTGCTTAGCTTTTTAAATCAGACTTGATCTGGCACTCTCATACCAGTACAACTAGAAGTGGAAACTGGGTTGAAGGAAGGCCTATTTTACCAATTAAAATGATTTATTTTTAATTTATTTAAAAAAATAAAAAAAAAAACTATATGAGGAATAAAACTGAAAAGCTTACAGGATCAGGTGGTCTCCCATCCAAGCACTACCCAGGGTGAAGCCTGCTTAGCTTTCTAAATCAGGCTTGATCTGGCACTCTCATACCAGTATAACTAGAAGTGGAAACTGGGTTGAAGGAAGGCCTATTTGACCAATTAAAATGATTTATTTTTAATTTATTTAAAAAAAAAAAAAAAAAAAACTATATGAGGAATAAAGCTGAAAAGCTTACAGGATCAGGTGGTCTCCCATCCAAGCACTTCCCAGGGTGATGCCTGCTTAGCTTTTTAAATCAGACTTGATCTGGCACTCTCATACCAGTACAACTAGAAGTGGAAACTGGGTTGAAGGAAGGCCTATTTGACCAATTAAAATGATTTATTTTTAATTTATTTAAAAAAAAAAAAAAAAACTATATGAGGAATAAAACTGAAAAGCTTACAGGATCAGGTGGTCTCCCATCCAAGCACTACCCAGGGTGAAGCCTGCTTAGCTTTCTAAATCAGGCTTGATCTGGCACTCTCATACCAGTACAACTAGAAGTGGAAACTGGGTTGAAGGAAGGCCTATTTGACCAATTAAAATGATTTATTTTTAATTTATTTAAAACAAAAAAAAAATATATGAGGAATAAAACTGAAAAGCTTACAGGATCAGGTGGTCTCCCATCCAAGCACTACCCGGGGTGAAGCCTGCTTAGCTTTCTAAATCAGGCTTGATCTGGCACTCTCATACCAGTACAACTAGAAGTGGAAACTGGGTTGAAGGAAGGCCTATTTGACCAATTAAAATTATTTATTTTTAATTTATTTAAAAAAAAAAAAAAAAAAAAAAAAAAACCTATATGAGGAATAAAACTGAAAAGCTTACAGGATCAGGTGGTCTCCCATCCAAGCACTACCCAGGGTGAAGCCTGCTTAGCTTTCTAAATCAGGCTTGATCTGGCACTCTCATACCAGTACAACTAGAAGTGGAAACTGGGTTGAAGGAAGGCCTATTTGACCAATTAAAATTATTTATTTTTAATTTATTTAAAAAAAAAAAAAAAAAAAAAAAACATATGAGGAATAAAACTGAAAAGCTTACAGGATCAGGTGGTCTCCCATCCAAGCACTACCCAGGGTGAAGCCTGCTTAGCTTTCTAAATCAGGCTTGATCTGGCACTCTCATACCAGTACAACTAGAAGTGGAAACTGGGTTGAAGGAAGGCCTATTTGACCAATTAAAATGATTTATTTTTAATTTATTTAAAACAAAAAAACTATATGAGGAATAAAACTGAAAAGCTTACAGGATCAGGTGGTCTCCCATCCAAGCACTACCCAGGGTGAAGCCTGCTTAGCTTTCTAAATCAGGCTTGATCTGGCACTCTCATACCAGTACAACTAGAAGTGGAAACTGGGTTGAAGGAAGGCCTATTTGACCAATTAAAATGATTTATTTTTAATTTATTTTATTTATTATTATTTTATTTTATTTTCTTTTTTAAAAAAAAAAAAAAAAAAAAAAAAAAAAACTATATGAGGAATAAAACTGAAAGGCTTACAGGATCAGGTGGTCTCCCATCCAAGCACTTCCCAGGGTGATGCCTGCTTAGCTTTTTAAATCAGGCTTGATCTGGCACTCTCATACCAGTACAACTAGAAGTGGAAACTGGGTTGAAGGAAGGCCTATTTGACCAATTAAAATGATTTATTTTTAATTTATTTAAAACAAAAAAAAAATATATGAGGAATAAAACTGAAAAGCTTACAGGATCAGGTGGTCTCCCATCCAAGCACTACCCGGGGTGAAGCCTGCTTAGCTTTCTAAATCAGGCTTGATCTGGCACTCTCATACCAGTACAACTAGAAGTGGAAACTGGGTTGAAGGAAGGCCTATTTGACCAATTAAAATGATTTATTTTTAATTTATTAAAAAAAAAAAAAAAAAAAAAAAACATATGAGGAATAAAACTGAAAAGCTTACAGGATCAGGTGGTCTCCCATCCAAGCACTACCCAGGGTGAAGCCTGCTTAGCTTTCTAAATCAGGCTTGATCTGGCACTCTCATACCAGTACAACTAGAAGTGGAAACTGGGTTGAAGGAAGGCCTATTTGACCAATTAAAATGATTTATTTTTAATTTATTTAAAACAAAAAAACTATATGAGGAATAAAACTGAAAAGCTTACAGGATCAGGTGGTCTCCCATCCAAGCACTACCCAGGGTGAAGCCTGCTTAGCTTTCTAAATCAGGCTTGATCTGGCACTCTCATACCAGTACAACTAGAAGTGGAAACTGGGTTGAAGGAAGGCCTATTTGACCAATTAAAATGATTTATTTTTAATTTATTTTATTTATTATTATTTTATTTTATTTTCTTTTTTTTTAAAAAAAAAAAAAAAAAAAAAAAAAAACTATATGAGGAATAAAACTGAAAGGCTTACAGGATCAGGTGGTCTCCCATCCAAGCACTACCCAGGGTGAAGCCTGCTTAGCTTTCTAAATCAGGCTTGATCTGGCACTCTCATACCAGTACAACTAGAAGTGAAAACTGGGTTGAAGGAAGGCCTATTTGACCAATTAAAATGATTTATTTTTAATTTATTTAAAAAAAAAAAAAAAAAAAAAAAACAACTATATGAGGAATAAAGCTGAAAAGCTTACAGGATCAGGTGGTCTCCCATCCAAGCACTTCCCAGGGTGATGCCTGCTTAGCTTTTTAAATCAGACTTGATCTGGCACTCTCATACCAGTACAACTAGAAGTGGAAACTGGGTTGAAGGAAGGCCTATTTTACCAATTAAAATGATTTATTTTTAATTTATTTAAAAAAATAAAAAAAAAAACTATATGAGGAATAAAACTGAAAAGCTTACAGGATCAGGTGGTCTCCCATCCAAGCACTACCCAGGGTGAAGCCTGCTTAGCTTTCTAAATCAGGCTTGATCTGGCACTCTCATACCAGTATAACTAGAAGTGGAAACTGGGTTGAAGGAAGGCCTATTTGACCAATTAAAATGATTTATTTTTAATTTATTTAAAAAAAAAAAAAAAAAAACTATATGAGGAATAAAGCTGAAAAGCTTACAGGATCAGGTGGTCTCCCATCCAAGCACTTCCCAGGGTGATGCCTGCTTAGCTTTTTAAATCAGACTTGATCTGGCACTCTCATACCAGTACAACTAGAAGTGGAAACTGGGTTGAAGGAAGGCCTATTTGACCAATTAAAATGATTTATTTTTAATTTATTTAAAAAAAAAAAAAAAAACTATATGAGGAATAAAACTGAAAAGCTTACAGGATCAGGTGGTCTCCCATCCAAGCACTACCCAGGGTGAAGCCTGCTTAGCTTTCTAAATCAGGCTTGATCTGGCACTCTCATACCAGTACAACTAGAAGTGGAAACTGGGTTGAAGGAAGGCCTATTTGACCAATTAAAATGATTTATTTTTAATTTATTTAAAACAAAAAAAAAATATATGAGGAATAAAACTGAAAAGCTTACAGGATCAGGTGGTCTCCCATCCAAGCACTACCCGGGGTGAAGCCTGCTTAGCTTTCTAAATCAGGCTTGATCTGGCACTCTCATACCAGTACAACTAGAAGTGGAAACTGGGTTGAAGGAAGGCCTATTTGACCAATTAAAATGATTTATTTTTAATTTATTTAAAAAAAAAAAAAAAAAAAAAAAAAAAAAAAACCTATATGAGGAATAAAACTGAAAAGCTTACAGGATCAGGTGGTCTCCCATCCAAGCACTACCCAGGGTGAAGCCTGCTTAGCTTTCTAAATCAGGCTTGATCTGGCACTCTCATACCAGTACAACTAGAAGTGGAAACTGGGTTGAAGGAAGGCCTATTTGACCAATTAAAATTATTTATTTTTAATTTATTTAAAAAAAAAAAAAAAAAAAAAAAACATATGAGGAATAAAACTGAAAAGCTTACAGGATCAGGTGGTCTCCCATCCAAGCACTACCCAGGGTGAAGCCTGCTTAGCTTTCTAAATCAGGCTTGATCTGGCACTCTCATACCAGTACAACTAGAAGTGGAAACTGGGTTGAAGGAAGGCCTATTTGACCAATTAAAATGATTTATTTTTAATTTATTTAAAACAAAAAAACTATATGAGGAATAAAACTGAAAAGCTTACAGGATCAGGTGGTCTCCCATCCAAGCACTACCCAGGGTGAAGCCTGCTTAGCTTTCTAAATCAGGCTTGATCTGGCACTCTCATACCAGTACAACTAGAAGTGGAAACTGGGTTGAAGGAAGGCCTATTTGACCAATTAAAATGATTTATTTTTAATTTATTTTATTTATTATTATTTTATTTTATTTTCTTTTTTAAAAAAAAAAAAAAAAAAAAAAAAAAAAAAACTATATGAGGAATAAAACTGAAAGGCTTACAGGATCAGGTGGTCTCCCATCCAAGCACTTCCCAGGGTGATGCCTGCTTAGCTTTTTAAATCAGGCTTGATCTGGCACTCTCATACCAGTACAACTAGAAGTGGAAACTGGGTTGAAGGAAGGCCTATTTGACCAATTAAAATGATTTATTTTTAATTTATTTAAAACAAAAAAAAAATATATGAGGAATAAAACTGAAAAGCTTACAGGATCAGGTGGTCTCCCATCCAAGCACTACCCGGGGTGAAGCCTGCTTAGCTTTCTAAATCAGGCTTGATCTGGCACTCTCATACCAGTACAACTAGAAGTGGAAACTGGGTTGAAGGAAGGCCTATTTGACCAATTAAAATGATTTATTTTTAATTTATTTAAAAAAAAAAAAAAAAAAAAACATATGAGGAATAAAACTGAAAAGCTTACAGGATCAGGTGGTCTCCCATCCAAGCACTACCCAGGGTGAAGCCTGCTTAGCTTTCTAAATCAGGCTTGATCTGGCACTCTCATACCAGTACAACTAGAAGTGGAAACTGGGTTGAAGGAAGGCCTATTTGACCAATTAAAATGATTTATTTTTAATTTATTTAAAACAAAAAAACTATATGAGGAATAAAACTGAAAAGCTTACAGGATCAGGTGGTCTCCCATCCAAGCACTACCCAGGGTGAAGCCTGCTTAGCTTTCTAAATCAGGCTTGATCTGGCACTCTCATACCAGTACAACTAGAAGTGGAAACTGGGTTGAAGGAAGGCCTATTTGACCAATTAAAATGATTTATTTTTAATTTATTTTATTTATTATTATTTTATTTTATTTTCTTTTTTTTTAAAAAAAAAAAAAAAAAAAAAAAAAAAACTATATGAGGAATAAAACTGAAAGGCTTACAGGATCAGGTGGTCTCCCATCCAAGCACTACCCAGGGTGAAGCCTGCTTAGCTTTCTAAATCAGGCTTGATCTGGCACTCTCATACCAGTACAACTAGAAGTGAAAACTGGGTTGAAGGAAGGCCTATTTGACCAATTAAAATGATTTATTTTTAATTTATTTAAAAAAAAAAAAAAAAAAAAAAAACAACTATATGAGGAATAAAGCTGAAAAGCTTACAGGATCAGGTGGTCTCCCATCCAAGCACTTCCCAGGGTGATGCCTGCTTAGCTTTTTAAATCAGACTTGATCTGGCACTCTCATACCAGTACAACTAGAAGTGGAAACTGGGTTGAAGGAAGGCCTATTTTACCAATTAAAATGATTTATTTGTAATTTATTTAAAAAAAAAAAAAAAAAAACTATATGAGGAATAAAACTGAAAAGCTTACAGGATCAGGTGGTCTCCCATCCAAGCACTACCCAGGGTGAAGCCTGCTTAGCTTTCTAAATCAGGCTTGATCTGGCACTCTCATACCAGTATAACTAGAAGTGGAAACTGGGTTGAAGGAAGGCCTATTTGACCAATTAAAATGATTTATTTTTAATTTATTTAAAAAAAAAAAAAAAAAAAACTATATGAGGAATAAAGCTGAAAAGCTTACAGGATCAGGTGGTCTCCCATCCAAGCACTTCCCAGGGTGATGCCTGCTTAGCTTTTTAAATCAGACTTGATCTGGCACTCTCATACCAGTACAACTAGAAGTGGAAACTGGGTTGAAGGAAGGCCTATTTGACCAATTAAAATGATTTATTTTTAATTTATTTAAAAAAAAAAAAAAAAACTATATGAGGAATAAAACTGAAAAGCTTACAGGATCAGGTGGTCTCCCATCCAAGCACTACCCAGGGTGAAGCCTGCTTAGCTTTCTAAATCAGGCTTGATCTGGCACTCTCATACCAGTACAACTAGAAGTGGAAACTGGGTTGAAGGAAGGCCTATTTGACCAATTAAAATGATTTATTTTTAATTTATTTAAAACAAAAAAAAAATATATGAGGAATAAAACTGAAAAGCTTACAGGATCAGGTGGTCTCCCATCCAAGCACTACCCGGGGTGAAGCCTGCTTAGCTTTCTAAATCAGGCTTGATCTGGCACTCTCATACCAGTACAACTAGAAGTGGAAACTGGGTTGAAGGAAGGCCTATTTGACCAATTAAAATGATTTATTTTTAATTTATTTAAAAAAAAAAAAAAAAAAAAAAAAAAAAAAACTATATGAGGAATAAAACTGAAAAGCTTACAGGATCAGGTGGTCTCCCATCCAAGCACTACCCGGGGTGAAGCCTGCTTAGCTTTCTAAATCAGGCTTGATCTGGCACTCTCATACCAGTACAACTAGAAGTGGAAACTGGGTTGAAGGAAGGCCTATTTGACCAATTAAAATTATTTATTTTTAATTTATTTAAAAAAAAAAAAAAAAAAAAAAAACATATGAGGAATAAAACTGAAAAGCTTACAGGATCAGGTGGTCTCCCATCCAAGCACTACCCAGGGTGAAGCCTGCTTAGCTTTCTAAATCAGGCTTGATCTGGCACTCTCATACCAGTACAACTAGAAGTGGAAACTGGGTTGAAGGAAGGCCTATTTGACCAATTAAAATGATTTATTTTTAATTTATTTAAAACAAAAAAACTATATGAGGAATAAAACTGAAAAGCTTACAGGATCAGGTGGTCTCCCATCCAAGCACTACCCAGGGTGAAGCCTGCTTAGCTTTCTAAATCAGGCTTGATCTGGCACTCTCATACCAGTACAACTAGAAGTGGAAACTGGGTTGAAGGAAGGCCTATTTGACCAATTAAAATGATTTATTTTTAATTTATTTTATTTATTATTATTTTATTTTATTTTCTTTTTTTTAAAAAAAAAAAAAAAAAAAAAACTATATGAGGAATAAAACTGAAAGGCTTACAGGATCAGGTGGTCTCCCATCCAAGCACTTCCCAGGGTGATGCCTGCTTAGCTTTTTAAATCAGGCTTGATCTGGCACTCTCATACCAGTACAACTAGAAGTGGAAACTGGGTTGAAGGAAGGCCTATTTGACCAATTAAAGTGATTTATTTTTAATTTATTTAAAAAAAAAAAAAAAAAAAAAAAAAAAAACTATATGAGGAATAAAACTGAAAAGCTTACAGGATCAGGTGGTCTCCCATCCAAGCACTACCCAGGGTGAAGCCTGCTTAGCTTTCTAAATCAGGCTTGATCTGGCACTCTCATACCAGTACAACTAGAAGTGGAAACTGGGTTGAAGGAAGGCCTATTTGACCAATTAAAATGATTTATTTTTAATTTATTTAAAACAAAAAAACTATATGAGGAATAAAACTGAAAAGCTTACAGGATCAGGTGGTCTCCCATCCAAGCACTACCCAGGGTGAAGCCTGCTTAGCTTTCTAAATCAGGCTTGATCTGGCACTCTCATACCAGTACAACTAGAAGTGGAAACTGGGTTGAAGGAAGGCCTATTTGACCAATTAAAATGATTTATTTTTAATTTATTTTATTTATTATTATTTTATTTTATTTTCTTTTTTTTTTTAAAAAAAAAAAAAAAAAAAAAAAAAAAACTATATGAGGAATAAAACTGGAAGGCTTACAGAATCAGGTGGTCTCCCATCCAAGCACTTCCCAGGGTGATGCCTGCTTAGCTTTTTAAATCAGGCTTGATCTGGCACTCTCATACCAGTACAACTAGAAGTGGAAACTGGGTTGAAGGAAGGCCTATTTGACCAATTAAAATGATTTATTTTTAATTTATTTTTATTTTATTTTATTTTATTTTATTTTTTTTATTTTTTATTTTATTAAAAAAAAAAAAAAAAAAAAAAAAAAAAAAACTATATGAGGAATAAAACTGAAAGGCTTACAGGATCAGGTGGTCTCCCATCCAAGCACTTCCCAGGGTGATGCCTGCTTAGCTTTTTAAATCAGGCTTGATCTGGCACTCTCATACCAGTACAACTAGAAGTGGAAACTGGGTTGAAGGAAGGCCTATTTGACCAATTAAAATGATTTATTTTTAATTTATTTAAAACAAAAAAACTATATGAGGAATAAAACTGAAAAGCTTACAGGATCAGGTGGTCTCCCATCCAAGCACTACCCAGGGTGAAGCCTGCTTAGCTTTCTAAATCAGGCTTGATCTGGCACTCTCATACCAGTACAACTAGAAGTGGAAACTGGGTTGAAGGAAGGCCTATTTGACCAATTAAAATGATTTATTTTTAATTTATTTAAAAAAAAAAAAAAAAAAAAACATATGAGGAATAAAACTGAAGAGCTTACAGGATCAGGTGGTCTCCCATCCAAGCACTACCCAGGGTGAAGCCTGCTTAGCTTTCTAAATCAGGCTTGATCTGGCACTCTCATACCAGTACAACTAGAAGTGGAAACTGGGTTGAAGGAAGGCCTATTTGACCAATTAAAATGATTTATTTTTAATTTATTTTATTTATTTATTTATTTTAAAAAAAAAAAAAAAAAAAAAAAAAAAAAAAAAAACTATATGAGGAATAAAACTGAAAGGCTTACAGGATCAGGTGGTCTCCCATCCAAGCACTTCCCAGGGTGATGCCTGCTTAGCTTTTTAAATCAGGCTTGATCTGGCACTCTCATACCAGTACAACTAGAAGTGGAAACTGGGTTGAAGGAAGGCCTATTTGACCAATTAAAGTGATTTATTTTTAATTTATTTAAAAAAAAAAAAAAAAACTATATGAGGAATAAAACTGAAAAGCTTACAGGATCAGGTGGTCTCCCATCCAAGCACTACCCAGGGTGAAGCCTGCTTAGCTTTCTAAATCAGGCTTGATCTGGCACTCTCATACCAGTACAACTAGAAGTGGAAACTGGGTTGAAGGAAGGCCTATTTGACCAATTAAAATGATTTATTTTTAATTTATTTAAAACAAAAAAACTATATGAGGAATAAAACTGAAAAGCTTACAGGATCAGGTGGTCTCCCATCCAAGCACTACCCAGGGTGAAGCCTCCTTAGCTTTCTAAATCAGGCTTGATCTGGCACTCTCATACCAGTACAACTAGAAGTGGAAACTGGGTTGAAGGAAGGCCTATTTGACCAATTAAAATGATTTATTTTTAATTTATTTTTATTTTATTTTATTTTATTTTATTTTTTTTATTTTTTATTTTATTAAAAAAAAAAAAAAAAAAAAAAAAAAAACTATATGAGGAATAAAACTGAAAGGCTTACAGGATCAGGTGGTCTCCCATCCAAGCACTTCCCAGGGTGATGCCTGCTTAGCTTTTTAAATCAGGCTTGATCTGGCACTCTCATACCAGTACAACTAGAAGTGGAAACTGGGTTGAAGGAAGGCCTATTTGACCAATTAAAATGATTTATTTTTAATTTATTTAAAACAAAAAAACTATATGAGGAATAAAACTGAAAAGCTTACAGGATCAGGTGGTCTCCCATCCAAGCACTACCCAGGGTGAAGCCTGCTTAGCTTTCTAAATCAGGCTTGATCTGGCACTCTCATACCAGTACAACTAGAAGTGGAAACTGGGTTGAAGGAAGGCCTATTTGACCAATTAAAATGATTTATTTTTAATTTATTTAAAAAAAAAAAAAAAAAAAAACATATGAGGAATAAAACTGAAGAGCTTACAGGATCAGGTGGTCTCCCATCCAAGCACTACCCAGGGTGATGCCTGCTTAGCTTTCTAAATCAGGCTTGATCTGGCACTCTCATACCAGTAAAACTAGAAGTGGAAACTGGGTTGAAGGAAGGCCTATTTGACCAATTAAAATGATTTATTTTTAATTTATTTTATTTATTTATTTATTTATTTAAAAAAAAAAAAAAAAAAAAAAAAAAAAAAAACTATATGAGGAATAAAACTGAAAGGCTTACAGGATCAGGTGGTCTCCCATCCAAGCACTTCCCAGGGTGATGCCTGCTTAGCTTTTTAAATCAGGCTTGATCTGGCACTCTCATACCAGTACAACTAGAAGTGGAAACTGGGTTGAAGGAAGGCCTATTTGACCAATTAAAGTGATTTATTTTTAATTTATTTAAAAAAAAAAAAAAAAACTATATGAGGAATAAAACTGAAAAGCTTACAGGATCAGGTGGTCTCCCATCCAAGCACTACCCAGGGTGAAGCCTGCTTAGCTTTCTAAATCAGGCTTGATCTGGCACTCTCATACCAGTACAACTAGAAGTGGAAACTGGGTTGAAGGAAGGCCTATTTGACCAATTAAAATGATTTATTTTTAATTTATTTAAAACAAAAAAACTATATGAGGAATAAAACTGAAAAGCTTACAGGATCAGGTGGTCTCCCATCCAAGCACTACCCAGGGTGAAGCCTCCTTAGCTTTCTAAATCAGGCTTGATCTGGCACTCTCATACCAGTACAACTAGAAGTGGAAACTGGGTTGAAGGAAGGCCTATTTGACCAATTAAAATGATTTATTTTTAATTTATTTAAAAAAAAAAAAACTATATGAGGAATAAAACTGAAAAGCTTACAGGATTAGGTGGTCTCCCATCCAAGCACTTCCCAGGGTGATGCCTGCTTAGCTTTTTAAATCAGGCTTGATCTGGCACTCTCATACCAGTACAACTAGAAGTGGAAACTGGGTTGAAGGAAGGCCTATTTGACCAATTAAAGTGATTTATTTTTAATTTATTTAAAAAAAAAAAAAAAAAAACTATATGAGGAATAAAACTGAAAAGCTTACAGGATCAGGTGGTCTCCCATCCAAGCACTACCCAGGGTGAAGCCTGCTTAGCTTTCTAAATCAGGCTTGATCTGGCACTCTCATACCAGTACAACTAGAAGTGGAAACTGGGTTGAAGGAAGGCCTATTTGACCAATTAAAATGATTTATTTTTAATTTATTTAAAACAAAAAAACTATATGAGGAATAAAACTGAAAAGCTTACAGGATCAGGTGGTCTCCCATCCAAGCACTACCCAGGGTGAAGCCTGCTTAGCTTTCTAAATCAGGCTTGATCTGGCACTCTCATACCAGTACAACTAGAAGTGGAAACTGGGTTGAAGGAAGGCCTATTTGACCAATTAAAATGATTTATTTTTAATTTATTTTATTTATTATTATTTTATTTTATTTTCTTTTTTTTTAAAAAAAAAAAAAAAAAAAAAAAAAAAAAAAACTATATGAGGAATAAAACTGGAAGGCTTACAGAATCAGGTGGTCTCCCATCCAAGCACTTCCCAGGGTGATGCCTGCTTAGCTTTTTAAATCAGGCTTGATCTGGCACTCTCATACCAGTACAACTAGAAGTGGAAACTGGGTTGAAGGAAGGCCTATTTGACCAATTAAAATGATTTATTTTTAATTTATTTTTATTTTATTTTATTTTATTTTATTTTTTTTATTTTTTATTTTATTAAAAAAAAAAAAAAAAAAAAAAACTATATGAGGAATAAAACTGAAAGGCTTACAGGATCAGGTGGTCTCCCATCCAAGCACTTCCCAGGGTGATGCCTGCTTAGCTTTTTAAATCAGGCTTGATCTGGCACTCTCATACCAGTACAACTAGAAGTGGAAACTGGGTTGAAGGAAGGCCTATTTGACCAATTAAAATGATTTATTTTTAATTTATTTAAAACAAAAAAACTATATGAGGAATAAAACTGAAAAGCTTACAGGATCAGGTGGTCTCCCATCCAAGCACTACCCAGGGTGAAGCCTGCTTAGCTTTCTAAATCAGGCTTGATCTGGCACTCTCATACCAGTACAACTAGAAGTGGAAACTGGGTTGAAGGAAGGCCTATTTGACCAATTAAAATGATTTATTTTTAATTTATTTAAAAAAAAACAAAAAAAAAAACATATGAGGAATAAAACTGAAGAGCTTACAGGATCAGGTGGTCTCCCATCCAAGCACTACCCAGGGTGATGCCTGCTTAGCTTTCTAAATCAGGCTTGATCTGGCACTCTCATACCAGTACAACTAGAAGTGGAAACTGGGTTGAAGGAAGGCCTATTTGACCAATTAAAATGATTTATTTTTAATTTATTTTATTTATTTATTTATTTAAAAAAAAAAAAAAAAAAAAAAAAAAAAAAAAAAAAAAACTATATGAGGAATAAAACTGAAAGGCTTACAGGATCAGGTGGTCTCCCATCCAAGCACTTCCCAGGGTGATGCCTGCTTAGCTTTTTAAATCAGGCTTGATCTGGCACTCTCATACCAGTACAACTAGAAGTGGAAACTGGGTTGAAGGAAGGCCTATTTGACCAATTAAAGTGATTTATTTTTAATTTATTTAAAAAAAAAAAAAAAAACTATATGAGGAATAAAACTGAAAAGCTTACAGGATCAGGTGGTCTCCCATCCAAGCACTACCCAGGGTGAAGCCTGCTTAGCTTTCTAAATCAGGCTTGATCTGGCACTCTCATACCAGTACAACTAGAAGTGGAAACTGGGTTGAAGGAAGGCCTATTTGACCAATTAAAATGATTTATTTTTAATTTATTTAAAACAAAAAAACTATATGAGGAATAAAACTGAAAAGCTTACAGGATCAGGTGGTCTCCCATCCAAGCACTACCCAGGGTGAAGCCTCCTTAGCTTTCTAAATCAGGCTTGATCTGGCACTCTCATACCAGTACAACTAGAAGTGGAAACTGGGTTGAAGGAAGGCCTATTTGACCAATTAAAATGATTTATTTTTAATTTATTTTTATTTTATTTTATTTTATTTTATTTTTTTTATTTTTTATTTTATTAAAAAAAAAAAAAAAAAAAAAAAAAAACTATATGAGGAATAAAACTGAAAGGCTTACAGGATCAGGTGGTCTCCCATCCAAGCACTTCCCAGGGTAATGCCTGCTTAGCTTTTTAAATCAGGCTTGATCTGGCACTCTCATACCAGTACAACTAGAAGTGGAAACTGGGTTGAAGGAAGGCCTATTTGACCAATTAAAATGATTTATTTTTAATTTATTTAAAACAAAAAAACTATATGAGGAATAAAACTGAAAAGCTTACAGGATCAGGTGGTCTCCCATCCAAGCACTACCCAGGGTGAAGCCTGCTTAGCTTTCTAAATCAGGCTTGATCTGGCACTCTCATACCAGTACAACTAGAAGTGGAAACTGGGTTGAAGGAAGGCCTATTTGACCAATTAAAATGATTTATTTTTAATTTATTTAAAAAAAAAAAAAAAAAAAAACATATGAGGAATAAAACTGAAGAGCTTACAGGATCAGGTGGTCTCCCATCCAAGCACTACCCAGGGTGATGCCTGCTTAGCTTTCTAAATCAGGCTTGATCTGGCACTCTCATACCAGTAAAACTAGAAGTGGAAACTGGGTTGAAGGAAGGCCTATTTGACCAATTAAAATGATTTATTTTTAATTTATTTTATTTATTTATTTATTTAAAAAAAAAAAAAAAAAAAAAAAAAAAAAAAAAACTATATGAGGAATAAAACTGAAAGGCTTACAGGATCAGGTGGTCTCCCATCCAAGCACTTCCCAGGGTGATGCCTGCTTAGCTTTTTAAATCAGGCTTGATCTGGCACTCTCATACCAGTACAACTAGAAGTGGAAACTGGGTTGAAGGAAGGCCTATTTGACCAATTAAAGTGATTTATTTTTAATTTATTTAAAAAAAAAAAAAAAAAACTATATGAGGAATAAAACTGAAAAGCTTACAGGATCAGGTGGTCTCCCATCCAAGCACTACCCAGGGTGAAGCCTGCTTAGCTTTCTAAATCAGGCTTGATCTGGCACTCTCATACCAGTACAACTAGAAGTGGAAACTGGGTTGAAGGAAGGCCTATTTGACCAATTAAAATGATTTATTTTTAATTTATTTAAAACAAAAAAACTATATGAGGAATAAAACTGAAAAGCTTACAGGATCAGGTGGTCTCCCATCCAAGCACTACCCAGGGTGAAGCCTCCTTAGCTTTCTAAATCAGGCTTGATCTGGCACTCTCATACCAGTACAACTAGAAGTGGAAACTGGGTTGAAGGAAGGCCTATTTGACCAATTAAAATGATTTATTTTTAATTTATTTAAAAAAAAAAAAACTATATGAGGAATAAAACTGAAAAGCTTACAGGATCAGGTGGTCTCCCATCCAAGCACTACCCAGGGTGAAGCCTGCTTAGCTTTCTAAATCAGGCTTGATCTGGTACTCTCATACCAGTACAACTAGAAGTGGAAACTGGGTTGAAGGAAGGCCTATTTGACCAATTAAAATGATTTATTTTTAATTTATTTAAAAAATAAAAAAAAACTATATGAGGAATAAAACTGAAAAGCTTACAGGATCAGGTGGTCTCCCATCCAAGCACTAACCAGGGTGAAGCCTGCTTAGCTTTCTAAATCAGGCTTGATCTGGCACTCTCATACCAGTACAACTAGAAGTGGAAACTGGGTTGAAGGAAGGCCTATTTGACCAATTAAAATGATTTATTTTTAATTTATGTAAAAAAAAAAAAAAAAAAAAAAAAAAAAACGAGGAATAAAACTGAAAAGCTTACAGGATCAGGTGGTCTCCCATCCAAGCACTACCCAGGGTGAAGCCTGCTTAGCTTTCTAAATCAGGCTTGATCTGGCACTCTCATACCAGTACAACTAGAAGTGGAAACTGGGTTGAAGGAAGGCCTATTTGACCAATTAAAATGATTTATTTTTAATTTATTTAAAAAAAAAAAAAAAAAAAAAAAAAAAAAAAAAAAATCTATATGAGGAATAAAACTGAAAAGCTTACAGGATCAGGTGGTCTCCCATCCAAGCACTACCCAGGGTGAAGCCTGCTTAGCTTTCTAAATCAGGCTTGATCTGGCACTCTCATACCAGTACAACTAGAAGTGGAAACTGGGTTGAAGGAAGGCCTATTTGACCAATTAAAATGATTTATTTTTAATTTATTTAAAACAAAAAAACTATATGAGGAATAAAACTGAAAAGCTTACAGGATCAGGTGGTCTCCCATCCAAGCACTACCCAGGGTGAAGCCTGCTTAGCTTTCTAAATCAGGCTTGATCTGGCACTCTCATACCAGTACAACTAGAAGTGGAAACTGGGTTGAAGGAAGGCCTATTTGACCAATTAAAATGATTTATTTTTAATTTATTTAAAACAAAAAAACTATATGAGGAATAAAACTGAAAAGCTTACAGGATCAGGTGGTCTCCCATCCAAGCACTACCCAGGGTGAAGCCTGCTTAGCTTTCTAAATCAGGCTTGATCTGGCACTCTCATACCAGTACAACTAGAAGTGGAAACTGGGTTGAAGGAAGGCCTATTTGACCAATTAAAATGATTTATTTTTAATTTATTTAAAACAAAAAAACTATATGAGGAATAAAACTGAAAAGCTTACAGGATCAGGTGGTCTCCCATCTAAGCACTACCCAGGGTGAAGCCTGCTTAGCTTTCTAAATCAGGCTTGATCTGGCACTCTCATACCAGTACAACTAGAAGTGGAAACTGGGTTGAAGGAAGGCCTATTTGACCAATTAAAATGATTTATTTTTAATTTATTTAAAAAAAAAAAAAAAAAAAAACATATGAGGAATAAAACTGAAAAGCTTACAGGATCAGGTGGTCTCCCATCCAAGCACTACCCAGAGTGAAGCCTGCTTAGCTTTCTAAATCAGGCTTGATCTGGCACTCTCATACCAGTACAACTAGAAGTGGAAACTGGGTTGAAGGAAGGCCTATTTGACCAATTAAAATGATTTATTTTTAATTTATTTAAAAAAAAAAAAAAAAAAAAAAAAAAAAAAAACCATATGAGGAATAAAACTGAAAGGCTTACAGGATCAGGTGGTCTCCCATCCAAGCACTTTCCAGGGTGATGCCTGCTTAGCTTTTTAAATCAGGCTTGATCTGGCACTCTCATACCAGTACAACTAGAAGTGGAAACTGGGTTGAAGGAAGGCCTATTTGACCAATTAAAATGATTTATTTTTAATTTATTTAAAAAAAAAAAAAAAACTATATGAGGAATAAAACTGAAAAGCTTACAGGATCAGGTGGTCTCCCATCCAAGCACTACCCAGGGTGAAGCCTGCTTAGCTTTCTAAATCAGGCTTGATCTGGCACTCTCATACCAGTACAACTAGAAGTGGAAACTGGGTTGAAGGAAGGCCTATTTGACCAATTAAAATGATTTATTTTTAATTTATTTAAAACAAAAAAACTATATGAGGAATAAAACTGAAAAGCTTACAGGATCAGGTGGTCTCCCATCCATGCACTACCCAGGGTGAAGCCTGCTTAGCTTTCTAAATCAGGCTTGATCTGGCACTCTCATACCAGTACAACTAGAAGTGGAAACTGGGTTGAAGGAAGGCCTATTTGACCAATTAAAATGATTTATTTTTAATTTATTTAAAACAAAAAAACTATATGAGGAATAAAACTGAAAAGCTTACAGGATCAGGTGGTCTCCCATCCAAGCACTACCCAGGGTGAAGCCTGCTTAGCTTTCTAAATCAGGCTTGATCTGGCACTCTCATACCAGTACAACTAGAAGTGGAAACTGGGTTGAAGGAAGGCCTATTTGACCAATTAAAATGATTTATTTTTAATTTATTTAAAAAAAAAAAAAAAACTATATGAGGAATAAAACTGAAAAGCTTACAGGATCAGGTGGTCTCCCATCCAAGCACTAACCAGGGTGAAGCCTGCTTAGCTTTCTAAATCAGGCTTGATCTGGCACTCTCATACCAGTACAACTAGAAGTGGAAACTGGGTTGAAGGAAGGCCTATTTGACCAATTAAAATGATTTATTTTTAATTTATTTAAAAAAAAAAAAAAAAAAAAAAAAACATATGAGGAATAAAACTGAAAAGCTTACAGGATCAGGTGGTCTCCCATCCAAGCACTACCCAGGGTGAAGCCTGCTTAGCTTTCTAAATCAGGCTTGATCTGGCACTCTCATACCAGTACAACTAGAAGTGGAAACTGGGTTGAAGGAAGGCCTATTTGACCAATTAAAATGATTCATTTTTAATTTATTTAAAAAAAAAAAAAAAAATAACTATATGAGGAATAAAACTGAAAAGCTTACAGGATCAGGTGGTCTCCCATCCAAGCACTACCCAGGGTGAAGCCTGCTTAGCTTTCTAAATCAGGCTTGATCTGGCACTCTCATACCAGTACAACTAGAAGTGGAAGCTGGGTTGAAGGAAGGCCTATTTGACCAATTAAAATGATTTATTTTTAATTTATTTAAAACAAAAAAACTATATGAGGAATAAAACTGAAAAGCTTACAGGATCAGGTGGTCTCCCATCCAAGCACTACCCAGGGTGAAGCCTGCTTAGCTTTCTAAATCAGGCTTGATCTGGCACTCTCATACCAGTACAACTAGAAGTGGAAACTGGGTTGAAGGAAGGCCTATTTGACCAATTAAAATGAAAAAAAAAAAAAAAAAAAAAAAAAAAAAAACTATATGAGGAATAAAACTGAAAAGCTTACAGGATCAGGTGGTCTCCCATCCAAGCACTACCCAGGGTGAAGCCTGCTTAGCTTTCTAAATCAGGCTTGATCTGGCACTCTCATACCAGTACAACTAGAAGTGGAAACTGGGTTGAAGGAAGGCCTATTTGACCAATTAAAATGATTTATTTTTAATTTATTTAAAACAAAAAAACTATATGAGGAATAAAACTGAAAAGCTTACAGGATCAGGTGGTCTCCCATCCAAGCACTACCCAGGGTGAAGCCTGCTTAGCTTTCTAAATCAGGCTTGATCTGGCACTCTCATACCAGTACAACTAGAAGTGGAAACTGGGTTGAAGGAAGGCCTATTTGACCAATTAAAATGATTTATTTTTAATTTATTTAAAACAAAAAAACTATATGAGGAATAAAACTGAAAAGCTTGCAGGATCAGGTGGTCTCCCATCCAAGCACTACCCAGGGTGAAGCCTGCTTAGCTTTCTAAATCAGGCTTGATCTGGCACTCTCATACCAGTACAACTAGAAGTGGAAACTGGGTTGAAGGAAGGCCTATTTGACCAATTAAAATGATTTATTTTTAATTTATTTAAAAAAAAAAAAAAAAAAAAACATATGAGGAATAAAACTGAAAAGCTTACAGGATCAGGTGGTCTCCCATCCAAGCACTACCCAGAGTGAAGCCTGCTTAGCTTTCTAAATCAGGCTTGATCTGGCACTCTCATACCAGTACAACTAGAAGTGGAAACTGGGTTGAAGGAAGGCCTATTTGACCAATTAAAATGATTTATTTTTAATTTATTTAAAAAAAAAAAAAAAAAAAAAAAAAAAAAAAAAAAAACTATATGAGGAATAAAACTGAAAGGCTTACAGGATCAGGTGGTCTCCCATCCAAGCACTTTCCAGGGTGATGCCTGCTTAGCTTTTTAAATCAGGCTTGATCTGGCACTCTCATACCAGTACAACTAGAAGTGGAAACTGGGTTGAAGGAAGGCCTATTTGACCAATTAAAGTGATTTATTTTTAATTTATTTAAAAAAAAAAAAAAAAAAAAAAAAAAAAACTATATGAGGAATAAAACTGAAAAGCTTACAGGATCAGGTGGTCTCCCATCCAAGCACTACCCAGGGTGAAGCCTGCTTAGCTTTCTAAATCAGGCTTGATCTGGCACTCTCATACCAGTACAACTAGAAGTGGAAACTGGGTTGAAGGAAGGCCTATTTGACCAATTAAAATGATTTATTTTTAATTTATTTAAAACAAAAAAACTATATGAGGAATAAAACTGAAAAGCTTACAGGATCAGGTGGTCTCCCATCCAAGCACTACCCAGGGTGAAGCCTGCTTAGCTTTCTAAATCAGGCTTGATCTGGCACTCTCATACCAGTACAACTAGAAGTGGAAACTGGGTTGAAGGAAGGCCTATTTGACCAATTAAAATGATTTATTTTTAATTTATTTAAAACAAAAAAACTATATGAGGAATAAAACTGAAAAGCTTACAGGATCAGGTGGTCTCCCATCCAAGCACTACCCAGGGTGAAGCCTGCTTAGCTTTCTAAATCAGGCTTGATCTGGTACTCTCATACCAGTACAACTAGAAGTGGAAACTGGGTTGAAGGAAGGCCTATTTGACCAATTAAAATGATTTATTTTTAATTTAAAAAAAAAAAAAAAAAAAAAAAAAAAAAAAAAAAACTATATGAGGAATAAAACTGAAAAGCTTACAGGATCAGGTGGTCTCCCATCCAAGCACTACCCAGGGTGAAGCCTGCTTAGCTTTCTAAGTCAGGCTTGATCTGGCACTCTCATACCAGTACAACTAGAAGTGGAAACTGGGTTGAAGGAAGGCCTATTTGACCAATTAAAATGATTTATTTTTAATTTATTTAAAACAAAAAAACTATATGAGGAATAAAACTGAAAAGCTTACAGGATCAGGTGGTCTCCCATCCAAGCACTACCCAGGGTGAAGCCTGCTTAGCTTTCTAAATCAGGCTTGATCTGGCACTCTCATACCAGTACAACTAGAAGTGGAAACTGGGTTGAAGGAAGGCCTATTTGACCAATTAAAATGATTTATTTTTAATTTATTTAAAACAAAAAAACTATATGAGGAATAAAACTGAAAAGCTTACAGGATCAGGTGGTCTCCCATCCAAGCACTACCCAGGGTGAAGCCTGCTTAGCTTTCTAAATCAGGCTTGATCTGGCACTCTCATACCAGTACAACTAGAAGTGGAAACTGGGTTGAAGGAAGGCCTATTTGACCAATTAAAATGATTTATTTTTAATTTATTTAAAAAAAAAAAAAAAAAAAAAACATATGAGGAATAAAACTGAAAAGCTTACAGGATCAGGTGGTCTCCCATCCAAGCACTACCCAGAGTGAAGCCTGCTTAGCTTTCTAAATCAGGCTTGATCTGGCACTCTCATACCAGTACAACTAGAAGTGGAAACTGGGTTGAAGGAAGGCCTATTTGACCAATTAAAATGATTTATTTTTAATTTATTTAAAAAAAAAAAAAAAAAAAAAAAAAAAAAAAAAACTATATGAGGAATAAAACTGAAAAGCTTACAGGATCAGGTGGTCTCCCATCCAAGCACTACCCAGGGTGAAGCCTGCTTAGCTTTCTAAATCAGGCTTGATCTGGCACTCTCATACCAGTACAACTAGAAGTGGAAACTGGGTTGAAGGAAGGCCTATTTGACCAATTAAAATGATTTATTTTTAATTTATTTAAAACAAAAAAACTATATGAGGAATAAAACTGAAAAGCTTACAGGATCAGGTGGTCTCCCATCCAAGCACTACCCAGGGTGAAGCCTGCTTAGCTTTCTAAATCAGGCTTGATCTGGCACTCTCATACCAGTACAACTAGAAGTGGAAACTGGGTTGAAGGAAGGCCTATTTGACCAATTAAAATGATTTATTTTTAATTTATTTAAAACAAAAAAACTATATGAGGAATAAAACTGAAAAGCTTACAGGATCAGGTGGTCTCCCATCCAAGCACTACCCAGGGTGAAGCCTGCTTAGCTTTCTAAATCAGGCTTGATCTGGCACTCTCATACCAGTACAACTAGAAGTGGAAACTGGGTTGAAGGAAGGCCTATTTGACCAATTAAAATGATTTATTTTTAATTTATTTAAAAAAAAAAAAAAAAAAAAACATATGAGGAATAAAACTGAAAAGCTTACAGGATCAGGTGGTCTCCCATCCAAGCACTACCCAGAGTGAAGCCTGCTTAGCTTTCTAAATCAGGCTTGATCTGGCACTCTCATACCAGTACAACTAGAAGTGGAAACTGGGTTGAAGGAAGGCCTATTTGACCAATTAAAATGATTTATTTTTAATTTATTTAAAAAAAAAAAAAAAAAAAAAAAAAAAAAAACATATGAGGAATAAAACTGAAAAGCTTACAGGATCAGGTGGTCTCCCATCCAAGCACTACCCAGAGTGAAGCCTGCTTAGCTTTCTAAATCAGGCTTGATCTGGCACTCTCATACCAGTACAACTAGAAGTGGAAACTGGGTTGAAGGAAGGCCTATTTGACCAATTAAAGTGATTTATTTTTAATTTATTTTTTAAAAAAAAAAAAAAAAAAAAAAAAAAAAAAAAAACTATATGAGGAATAAAACTGAAAAGCTTACAGGATCAGGTGGTCTCCCATCCAAGCACTACCCAGGGTGAAGCCTGCTTAGCTTTCTAAATCAGGCTTGATCTGGCACTCTCATACCAGTACAACTAGAAGTGGAAACTGGGTTGAAGGAAGGCCTATTTGACCAATTAAAATGATTTATTTTTAATTAAAAAAAAAAAAAAAAAAAAAAAAAAAAAAACTATATGAGGAATAAAACTGAAAAGCTTACAGGATCAGGTGGTCTCCCATCCAAGCACTTCCCAGGGTGATGCCTGCTTAGCTTTTTAAATCAGGCTTGATCTGGCACTCTCATACCAGTACAACTAGAAGTGGAAACTGGGTTGAAGGAAGGCCTATTTGACCAATTAAAATGATTTATTTTTAATTTATTTAAAACAAAAAAACTATATGAGGAATAAAACTGAAAAGCTTACAGGATCAGGTGGTCTCCCATCCAAGCACTACCCAGGGTGAAGCCTGCTTAGCTTTCTAAATCAGGCTTGATCTGGCACTCTCATACCAGTACAACTAGAAGTGGAAACTGGGTTGAAGGAAGGCCTATTTGACCAATTAAAATGATTTATTTTTAATTTATTTAAAACAAAAAAACTATATGAGGAATAAAACTGAAAAGCTTACAGGATCAGGTGGTCTCCCATCCAAGCACTACCCAGGGTGAAGCCTGCTTAGCTTTCTAAATCAGGCTTGATCTGGCACTCTCATACCAGTACAACTAGAAGTGGAAACTGGGTTGAAGGAAGGCCTATTTGACCAATTAAAATGATTTATTTTTAATTTATTTAAAAAAAAAAAAAAAAAAAAAACATATGAGGAATAAAACTGAAAAGCTTACAGGATCAGGTGGTCTCCCATCCAAGCACTACCCAGAGTGAAGCCTGCTTAGCTTTCTAAATCAGGCTTGATCTGGCACTCTCATACCAGTACAACTAGAAGTGGAAACTGGGTTGAAGGAAGGCCTATTTGACCAATTAAAATGATTTATTTTTAATTTATTTAAAAAAAAAAAAAAAAAAAAAAAAAAAAAAACTATATGAGGAATAAAACTGAAAAGCTTACAGGATCAGGTGGTCTCCCATCCAAGCACTACCCAGGGTGAAGCCTGCTTAGCTTTCTAAATCAGGCTTGATCTGGCACTCTCATACCAGTACAACTAGAAGTGGAAACTGGGTTGAAGGAAGGCCTATTTGACCAATTAAAATGATTTATTTTTAATTTATTTAAAACAAAAAAACTATATGAGGAATAAAACTGAAAAGCTTACAGGATCAGGTGGTCTCCCATCCAAGCACTACCCAGGGTGAAGCCTGCTTAGCTTTCTAAATCAGGCTTGATCTGGCACTCTCATACCAGTACAACTAGAAGTGGAAACTGGGTTGAAGGAAGGCCTATTTGACCAATTAAAATGATTTATTTTTAATTTATTTAAAACAAAAAAACTATATGAGGAATAAAACTGAAAAGCTTACAGGATCAGGTGGTCTCCCATCCAAGCACTACCCAGGGTGAAGCCTGCTTAGCTTTCTAAATCAGGCTTGATCTGGCACTCTCATACCAGTACAACTAGAAGTGGAAACTGGGTTGAAGGAAGGCCTATTTGACCAATTAAAATGATTTATTTTTAATTTATTTAAAAAAAAAAAAAAAAAAAAACATATGAGGAATAAAACTGAAAAGCTTACAGGATCAGGTGGTCTCCCATCCAAGCACTACCCAGAGTGAAGCCTGCTTAGCTTTCTAAATCAGGCTTGATCTGGCACTCTCATACCAGTACAACTAGAAGTGGAAACTGGGTTGAAGGAAGGCCTATTTGACCAATTAAAATGATTTATTTTTAATTTATTTAAAAAAAAAAAAAAAAAAAAAAAAAAAAACATATGAGGAATAAAACTGAAAAGCTTACAGGATCAGGTGGTCTCCCATCCAAGCACTACCCAGAGTGAAGCCTGCTTAGCTTTCTAAATCAGGCTTGATCTGGCACTCTCATACCAGTACAACTAGAAGTGGAAACTGGGTTGAAGGAAGGCCTATTTGACCAATTAAAGTGATTTATTTTTAATTTATTTATTTTTTTTTTTTTTTTTAAAAAAAAAAAAAAAAAAAAAAAAAAACTATATGAGGAATAAAACTGAAAAGCTTACAGGATCAGGTGGTCTCCCATCCAAGCACTACCCAGGGTGAAGCCTGCTTAGCTTTCTAAATCAGGCTTGATCTGGCACTCTCATACCAGTACAACTAGAAGTGGAAACTGGGTTGAAGGAAGGCCTATTTGACCAATTAAAATGATTTATTTTTAATTTATTTAAAACAAAAAAACTATATGAGGAATAAAACTGAAAAGCTTACAGGATCAGGTCGTCTCCCATCCAAGCACTACCCAGGGTGAAGCCTGCTTAGCTTTCTAAATCAGGCTTGATCTGGCACTCTCATACCAGTACAACTAGAAGTGGAAACTGGGTTGAAGGAAGGCCTATTTGACCAATTAAAATGATTTATTTTTAATTTATTTAAAACAAAAAAACTATATGAGGAATAAAACTGAAAAGCTTACAGGATCAGGTGGTCTCCCATCCAAGCACTACCCAGGGTGAAGCCTGCTTAGCTTTCTAAATCAGGCTTGATCTGGCACTCTCATACCAGTACAACTAGAAGTGGAAACTGGGTTGAAGGAAGGCCTATTTGACCAATTAAAATGATTTATTTTTAATTTATTTAAAAAAAAAAAAAAAAAAAAAACATATGAGGAATAAAACTGAAAAGCTTACAGGATCAGGTGGTCTCCCATCCAAGCACTACCCAGAGTGAAGCCTGCTTAGCTTTCTAAATCAGGCTTGATCTGGCACTCTCATACCAGTACAACTAGAAGTGGAAACTGGGTTGAAGGAAGGCCTATTTGACCAATTAAAATGATTTATTTTTAATTTATTTAAAAAAAAAAAAAAAAAAAAAAAAAAACTATATGAGGAATAAAACTGAAAGGCTTACAGGATCAGGTGGTCTCCCATCCAAGCACTTTCCAGGGTGATGCCTGCTTAGCTTTTTAAATCAGGCTTGATCTGGCAATCTCATACCAGTACAACTAGAAGTGGAAACTGGGTTGAAGGAAGGCCTATTTGACCAATTAAAGTGATTTATTTTTAATTTATTTAAAAAAAAAAAAAAAAAAAAAAAAAAAAAAAAAAAACTATATGAGGAATAAAACTGAAAAGCTTACAGGATCAGGTGGTCTCCCATCCAAGCACTACCCAGGGTGAAGCCTGCTTAGCTTTCTAAATCAGGCTTGATCTGGCACTCTCATACCAGTACAACTAGAAGTGGAAACTGGGTTGAAGGAAGGCCTATTTGACCAATTAAAATGATTTATTTTTAATTTATTTAAAACAAAAAAACTATATGAGGAATAAAACTGAAAAGCTTACAGGATCAGGTGGTCTCCCATCCAAGCACTACCCAGGGTGAAGCCTGCTTAGCTTTCTAAATCAGGCTTGATCTGGCACTCTCATACCAGTACAACTAGAAGTGGAAAGTGGGTTGAAGGAAGGCCTATTTGACCAATTAAAATGATTTATTTTTAATTTATTTAAAACAAAAAAACTATATGAGGAATAAAACTGAAAAGCTTACAGGATCAGGTGGTCTCCCATCCAAGCACTACCCAGGGTGAAGCCTGCTTAGCTTTCTAAATCAGGCTTGATCTGGCACTCTCATACCAGTACAACTAGAAGTGGAAACTGGGTTGAAGGAAGGCCTATTTGACCAATTAAAATGATTTATTTTTAATTTATTTAAAACAAAAAAACTATATGAGGAATAAAACTGAAAAGCTTACAGGATCAGGTGGTCTCCCATCCAAGCACTACCCAGGGTGAAGCCTGCTTAGCTTTCTAAATCAGGCTTGATCTGGCACTCTCATACCAGTACAACTAGAAGTGGAAACTGGGTTGAAGGAAGGCCTATTTGACCAATTAAAATGATTTATTTTTAATTTATTTAAAACAAAAAAACTATATGAGGAATAAAACTGAAAAGCTTACAGGATCAGGTGGTCTCCCATCCAAGCACTACCCAGGGTGAAGCCTGCTTAGCTTTCTAAATCAGGCTTGATCTGGCACTCTCATACCAGTACAACTAGAAGTGGAAACTGGGTTGAAGGAAGGCCTATTTGACCAATTAAAATGATTTATTTTTAATTTATTTAAAACAAAAAAACTATATGAGGAATAAAACTGAAAAGCTTACAGGATCAGGTGGTCTCCCATCCAAGCACTACCCAGGGTGAAGCCTGCTTAGCTTTCTAAATCAGGCTTGATCTGGCACTCTCATACCAGTACAACTAGAAGTGGAAACTGGGTTGAAGGAAGGCCTATTTGACCAATTAAAATGATTTATTTTTAATTTATTTAAAAAAAAAAAAAAAAAAAAACATATGAGGAATAAAACTGAAAAGCTTACAGGATCAGGTGGTCTCCCATCCAAGCACTACCCAGAGTGAAGCCTGCTTAGCTTTCTAAATCAGGCTTGATCTGGCACTCTCATACCAGTACAACTAGAAGTGGAAACTGGGTTGAAGGAAGGCCTATTTGACCAATTAAAATGATTTATTTTTAATTTATTTAAAAAAAAAAAAAAAAAAAAAAAAAAACATATGAGGAATAAAACTGAAAAGCTTACAGGATCAGGTGGTCTCCCATCCAAGCACTACCCAGAGTGAAGCCTGCTTAGCTTTCTAAATCAGGCTTGATCTGGCACTCTCATACCAGTACAACTAGAAGTGGAAACTGGGTTGAAGGAAGGCCTATTTGACCAATTAAAGTGATTTATTTTTAATTTATTTTTTTTTTTTTTTAAAAAAAAAAAAAAAAAAAAAAAAAAAAAACTATATGAGGAATAAAACTGAAAAGCTTACAGGATCAGGTGGTCTCCCATCCAAGCACTACCCAGGGTGAAGCCTGCTTAGCTTTCTAAATCAGGCTTGATCTGGCACTCTCATACCAGTACAACTAGAAGTGGAAACTGGGTTGAAGGAAGGCCTATTTGACCAATTAAAATGATTTATTTTTAATTTATTTAAAACAAAAAAACTATATGAGGAATAAAACTGAAAAGCTTACAGGATCAGGTGGTCTCCCATCCAAGCACTACCCAGGGTGAAGCCTGCTTAGCTTTCTAAATCAGGCTTGATCTGGCACTCTCATACCAGTACAACTAGAAGTGGAAACTGGGTTGAAGGAAGGCCTATTTGACCAATTAAAATGATTTATTTTTAATTTATTTAAAACAAAAAAACTATATGAGGAATAAAACTGAAAAGCTTACAGGATCAGGTGGTCTCCCATCCAAGCACTACCCAGGGTGAAGCCTGCTTAGCTTTCTAAATCAGGCTTGATCTGGCACTCTCATACCAGTACAACTAGAAGTGGAAACTGGGTTGAAGGAAGGCCTATTTGACCAATTAAAATGATTTATTTTTAATTTATTTAAAAAAAAAAAAAAAAAAAAAACATATGAGGAATAAAACTGAAAAGCTTACAGGATCAGGTGGTCTCCCATCCAAGCACTACCCAGAGTGAAGCCTGCTTAGCTTTCTAAATCAGGCTTGATCTGGCACTCTCATACCAGTACAACTAGAAGTGGAAACTGGGTTGAAGGAAGGCCTATTTGACCAATTAAAATGATTTATTTTTAATTTATTTAAAAAAAAAAAAAAAAAAAAACTATATGAGGAATAAAACTGAAAGGCTTACAGGATCAGGTGGTCTCCCATCCAAGCACTTTCCAGGGTGATGCCTGCTTAGCTTTTTAAATCAGGCTTGATCTGGCAATCTCATACCAGTACAACTAGAAGTGGAAACTGGGTTGAAGGAAGGCCTATTTGACCAATTAAAGTGATTTATTTTTAATTTATTTAAAAAAAAAAAAAAAAAAAAAAAAAAAAAAACTATATGAGGAATAAAACTGAAAAGCTTACAGGATCAGGTGGTCTCCCATCCAAGCACTACCCAGGGTGAAGCCTGCTTAGCTTTCTAAATCAGGCTTGATCTGGCACTCTCATACCAGTACAACTAGAAGTGGAAACTGGGTTGAAGGAAGGCCTATTTGACCAATTAAAATGATTTATTTTTAATTTATTTAAAACAAAAAAACTATATGAGGAATAAAACTGAAAAGCTTACAGGATCAGGTGGTCTCCCATCCAAGCACTACCCAGGGTGAAGCCTGCTTAGCTTTCTAAATCAGGCTTGATCTGGCACTCTCATACCAGTACAACTAGAAGTGGAAAGTGGGTTGAAGGAAGGCCTATTTGACCAATTAAAATGATTTATTTTTAATTTATTTAAAACAAAAAAACTATATGAGGAATAAAACTGAAAAGCTTACAGGATCAGGTGGTCTCCCATCCAAGCACTACCCAGGGTGAAGCCTGCTTAGCTTTCTAAATCAGGCTTGATCTGGCACTCTCATACCAGTACAACTAGAAGTGGAAACTGGGTTGAAGGAAGGCCTATTTGACCAATTAAAATGATTTATTTTTAATTTATTTAAAACAAAAAAACTATATGAGGAATAAAACTGAAAAGCTTACAGGATCAGGTGGTCTCCCATCCAAGCACTACCCAGGGTGAAGCCTGCTTAGCTTTCTAAATCAGGCTTGATCTGGCACTCTCATACCAGTACAACTAGAAGTGGAAACTGGGTTGAAGGAAGGCCTATTTGACCAATTAAAATGATTTATTTTTAATTTATTTAAAACAAAAAAACTATATGAGGAATAAAACTGAAAAGCTTACAGGATCAGGTGGTCTCCCATCCAAGCACTACCCAGGGTGAAGCCTGCTTAGCTTTCTAAATCAGGCTTGATCTGGCACTCTCATACCAGTACAACTAGAAGTGGAAACTGGGTTGAAGGAAGGCCTATTTGACCAATTAAAATGATTTATTTTTAATTTATTTAAAAAAAAAAAAAAAAAAAAAAAAAAAAAAAACTATATGAGGAATAAAACTGAAAAGCTTACAGGATCAGGTGGTCTCCCATCCAAGCACTACCCAGGGTGAAGCCTGCTTAGCTTTCTAAATCAGGCTTGATCTGGCACTCTCATACCAGTACAACTAGAAGTGGAAACTGGGTTGAAGGAAGGCCTATTTGACCAATTAAAATGATTTATTTTTAATTTATTTAAAACAAAAAAACTATATGAGGAATAAAACTGAAAAGCTTACAGGATCAGGTGGTCTCCCATCCAAGCACTACCCAGGGTGAAGCCTGCTTAGCTTTCTAAATCAGGCTTGATCTGGCACTCTCATACCAGTACAACTAGAAGTGGAAACTGGGTTGAAGGAAGGCCTATTTGACCAATTAAAATGATTTATTTTTAATTTATTTAAAACAAAAAAACTATATGAGGAATAAAACTGAAAAGCTTACAGGATCAGGTGGTCTCCCATCCAAGCACTACCCAGGGTGAAGCCTGCTTAGCTTTCTAAATCAGGCTTGATCTGGCACTCTCATACCAGTACAACTAGAAGTGGAAACTGGGTTGAAGGAAGGCCTATTTGACCAATTAAAATGATTTATTTTTAATTTATTTAAAAAAAAAAAAAAAAAAAAAACATATGAGGAATAAAACTGAAAAGCTTACAGGATCAGGTGGTCTCCCATCCAAGCACTACCCAGAGTGAAGCCTGCTTAGCTTTCTAAATCAGGCTTGATCTGGCACTCTCATACCAGTACAACTAGAAGTGGAAACTGGGTTGAAGGAAGGCCTATTTGACCAATTAAAATGATTTATTTTTAATTTATTTAAAAAAAAAAAAAAAAAAAAAAAAAAAAAAAACTATATGAGGAATAAAACTGAAAGGCTTACAGGATCAGGTGGTCTCCCATCCAAGCACTTTCCAGGGTGATGCCTGCTTAGCTTTTTAAATCAGGCTTGATCTGGCACTCTCATACCAGTACAACTAGAAGTGGAAACTGGGTTGAAGGAAGGCCTATTTGACCAATTAAAATGATTTATTTTTAATTTATTTAAAACAAAAAAACTATATGAGGAATAAAACTGAAAAGCTTACAGGATCAGGTGGTCTCCCATCCAAGCACTACCCAGGGTGAAGCCTGCTTAGCTTTCTAAATCAGGCTTGATCTGGCACTCTCATACCAGTACAACTAGAAGTGGAAACTGGGTTGAAGGAAGGCCTATTTGACCAATTAAAATGATTTATTTTTAATTTATTTAAAAAAAAAAAAAAAAACTATATGAGGAATAAAACTGAAAGGCTTACAGGATCAGGTGGTCTCCCATCCAAGCACTTTCCAGGGTGATGCCTGCTTAGCTTTTTAAATCAGGCTTGATCTGGCACTCTCATACCAGTACAACTAGAAGTGGAAACTGGGTTGAAGGAAGGCCTATTTGACCAATTAAAATGATTTATTTTTAATTTATTTAAAACAAAAAAACTATATGAGGAATAAAACTGAAAAGCTTACAGGATCAGGTGGTCTCCCATCCAAGCACTACCCAGGGTGAAGCCTGCTTAGCTTTCTAAATCAGGCTTGATCTGGCACTCTCATACCAGTACAACTAGAAGTGGAAACTGGGTTGAAGGAAGGCCTATTTGACCAATTAAAATGATTTATTTTTAATTTATTTATAAAAAAAAAATAAAATAACATATGAGGAATAAAACTGAAAAGCTTACAGGATCAGGTGGTCTCCCATCCAAGCACTACCCAGGGTGAAGCCTGCTTAGCTTTCTAAATCAGGCTTGATCTGGCACTCTCATACCAGTACAACTAGAAGTGGAAACTGGGTTGAAGGAAGGCCTATTTGACCAATTAAAATGATTTATTTTTAATTTATTTAAAAAAAAATAAATAAATAACATATGAGGAATAAAACTGAAAAGCTTACAGGATCAGGTGGTCTCCCATCCAAGCACTACCCAGGGTGAAGCCTGCTTAGCTTTCTAAATCAGGCTTGATCTGGCACTCTCATACCAGTACAACTAGAAGTGGAAACTGGGTTGAAGGAAGGCCTATTTGACCAATTAAAATTATTTATTTTTAATTTATTTAAAAAAAAAAAAAAAAAAAAAAAAAAAAAACTATATGAGGAATAAAACTGAAAGGCTTACAGGATCAGGTGGTCTCCCATCCAAGCACTTTCCAGGGTGATGCCTGCTTAGCTTTTTAAATCAGGCTTGATCTGGCACTCTCATACCAGTACAACTAGAAGTGGAAACTGGGTTGAAGGAAGGCCTATTTGACCAATTAAAATGATTTATTTTTAATTTATTTAAAACAAAAAAACTATATGAGGAATAAAACTGAAAAGCTTACAGGATCAGGTGGTCTCCCATCCAAGCACTACCCAGGGTGAAGCCTGCTTAGCTTTCTAAATCAGGCTTGATCTGGCACTCTCATACCAGTACAACTAGAAGTGGAAACTGGGTTGAAGGAAGGCCTATTTGACCAATTAAAATGATTTATTTTTAATTTATTTAAAACAAAAAAACTATATGAGGAATAAAACTGAAAAGCTTACAGGATCAGGTGGTCTCCCATCCAAGCACTACCCAGGGTGAAGCCTGCTTAGCTTTCTAAATCAGGCTTGATCTGGCACTCTCATACCAGTACAACTAGAAGTGGAAACTGGGTTGAAGGAAGGCCTATTTGACCAATTAAAATGATTTATTTTTAATTTATTTAAAACAAAAAAACTATATGAGGAATAAAACTGAAAAGCTTACAGGATCAGGTGGTCTCCCATCCAAGCACTACCCAGGGTGAAGCCTGCTTAGCTTTCTAAATCAGGCTTGATCTGGCACTCTCATACCAGTACAACTAGAAGTGGAAACTGGGTTGAAGGAAGGCCTATTTGACCAATTAAAATGATTTATTTTTAATTTATTTAAAAAAAAAAAAAAAAAAAAAACATATGAGGAATAAAACTGAAAAGCTTACAGGATCAGGTGGTCTCCCATCCAAGCACTACCCAGAGTGAAGCCTGCTTAGCTTTCTAAATCAGGCTTGATCTGGCACTCTCATACCAGTACAACTAGAAGTGGAAACTGGGTTGAAGGAAGGCCTATTTGACCAATTAAAATGATTTATTTTTAATTTATTTAAAAAAACAAAAAAAAAAAACAAAAAAAAAAAAAAAAACTATATGAGGAATAAAACTGAAAGGCTTACAGGATCAGGTGGTCTCCCATCCAAGCACTTTCCAGGGTGATGCCTGCTTAGCTTTTTAAATCAGGCTTGATCTGGCACTCTCATACCAGTACAACTAGAAGTGGAAACTGGGTTGAAGGAAGGCCTATTTGACCAATTAAAATGATTTATTTTTAATTTATTTAAAACAAAAAAACTATATGAGGAATAAAACTGAAAAGCTTACAGGATCAGGTGGTCTCCCATCCAAGCACTACCCAGGGTGAAGCCTGCTTAGCTTTCTAAATCAGGCTTGATCTGGCACTCTCATACCAGTACAACTAGAAGTGGAAACTGGGTTGAAGGAAGGCCTATTTGACCAATTAAAATGATTTATTTTTAATTTATTTAAAAAAAAAAAAAAAAAAAAAAAAAAAAACTATATGAGGAATAAAACTGAAAAGCTTACAGGATCAGGTGGTCTCCCATCCAAGCACTACCCAGGGTGAAGCCTGCTTAGCTTTCTAAATCAGGCTTGATCTGGCACTCTCATACCAGTACAACTAGAAGTGGAAACTGGGTTGAAGGAAGGCCTATTTGACCAATTAAAATGATTTATTTTTAATTTATTAAAAAAAAAAAAAATAAATAACATATGAGGAATAAAACTGAAAAGCTTACAGGATCAGGTGGTCTCCCATCCAAGCACTACCCAGGGTGAAGCCTGCTTAGCTTTCTAAATCAGGCTTGATCTGGCACTCTCATACCAGTACAACTAGAAGTGGAAACTGGGTTGAAGGAAGGCCTATTTGACCAATTAAAATGATTTATTTTTAATTTATTTAAAAAAAAAAAAAAATAAATAACATATGAGGAATAAAACTGAAAAGCTTACAGGATCAGGTGGTCTCCCATCCAAGCACTACCCAGGGTGAAGCCTGCTTAGCTTTCTAAATCAGGCTTGATCTGGCACTCTCATACCAGTACAACTATAAGTGGAAACTGGGTTGAAGGAAGGCCTATTTGACCAATTAAAATGATTTATTTTTAATTTATTTAAAACAAAAAAACTATATGAGGAATAAAACTGAAAAGCTTACAGGATCAGGTTGTCTCCCATCCAAGCACTACCCAGGGTGAAGCCTGCTTAGCTTTCTAAATCAGGCTTGATCTGGCACTCTCATACCAGTACAACTAGAAGTGGAAACTGGGTTGAAGGAAGGCCTATTTGACCAATTAAAATGATTTATTTTTAATTTATTTTAAAAAAAAAAAAAAAAAAAAAAAAAAACCATATGAGGAATAAAACTGAAAAGCTTACAGGATCAGGTGGTCTCCCATCCAAGCACTACCCAGGGTGAAGCCTGCTTAGCTTTCTAAATCAGGCTTGATCTGGCACTCTCATACCAGTACAACTAGAAGTGGAAACTGGGTTGAAGGAAGGCCTATTTGACCAATTAAACTGATTTATTTTTAATTTATTTAAAAAAAAAAAAAAAAAAAAACAAAACAAAAAAAAAAAACTATATGAGGAATAAAACTGAAAGGCTTACAGGATCAGGTGGTCTCCCATCCAAGCACTTTCCAGGGTGATGCCTGCTTAGCTTTTTAAATCAGGCTTGATCTGGCACTCTCATACCAGTACAACTAGAAGTGGAAACTGGGTTGAAGGAAGGCCTATTTGACCAATTAAAATGATTTATTTTTAATTTATTTAAAACAAAAAAACTATATGAGGAATAAAACTGAAAAGCTTACAGGATCAGGTGGTCTCCCATCCAAGCACTACCCAGGGTGAAGCCTGCTTAGCTTTCTAAATCAGGCTTGATCTGGCACTCTCATACCAGTACAACTAGAAGTGGAAACTGGGTTAAAGGAAGGCCTATTTGACCAATTAAAATGATTTATTTTTAATTTATTTAAAAAAAAAAAAAAAAAAAAAAAAAAAAAACTATATGAGGAATAAAACTGAAAAGCTTACAGGATCAGGTGGTCTCCCATCCAAGCACTACCCAGGGTGAAGCCTGCTTAGCTTTCTAAATCAGGCTTGATCTGGCACTCTCATACCAGTACAACTAGAAGTGGAAACTGGGTTGAAGGAAGGCCTATTTGACCAATTAAAATGATTTATTTTTAATTTATTTAAAAAAAAAAAATAAAATAACATATGAGGAATAAAACTGAAAAGCTTACAGGATCAGGTGGTCTCCCATCCAAGCACTACCCAGGGTGAAGCCTGCTTAGCTTTCTAAATCAGGCTTGATCTGGCACTCTCATACCAGTACAACTAGAAGTGGAAACTGGGTTGAAGGAAGGCCTATTTGACCAATTAAAATGATTTATTTTTAATTTATTTAAAAAAAAAAAAAATAAATAACATATGAGGAATAAAACTGAAAAGCTTACAGGATCAGGTGGTCTCCCATCCAAGCACTACCCAGGGTGAAGCCTGCTTAGCTTTCTAAATCAGGCTTGATCTGGCACTCTCATACCAGTACAACTATAAGTGGAAACTGGGTTGAAGGAAGGCCTATTTGACCAATTAAAATGATTTATTTTTAATTTATTTAAAACAAAAAAACTATATGAGGAATAAAACTGAAAAGCTTACAGGATCAGGTTGTCTCCCATCCAAGCACTACCCAGGGTGAAGCCTGCTTAGCTTTCTAAATCAGGCTTGATCTGGCACTCTCATACCAGTACAACTAGAAGTGGAAACTGGGTTGAAGGAAGGCCTATTTGACCAATTAAAATGATTTATTTTTAATTTATTTAAAAAAAAAAAAAAAAAAAAAAAAAAACCATATGAGGAATAAAACTGAAAAGCTTACAGGATCAGGTGGTCTCCCATCCAAGCACTACCCAGGGTGAAGCCTGCTTAGCTTTCTAAATCAGGCTTGATCTGGCACTCTCATACCAGTACAACTAGAAGTGGAAACTGGGTTGAAGGAAGGCCTATTTGACCAATTAAACTGATTTATTTTTAATTTATTTAAAAAAAAAAAAAAAAAAAAAAAAAAAAACTATATGAGGAATAAAACTGAAAGGCTTACAGGATCAGGTGGTCTCCCATCCAAGCACTTTCCAGGGTGATGCCTGCTTAGCTTTTTAAATCAGGCTTGATCTGGCACTCTCATACCAGTACAACTAGAAGTGGAAACTGGGTTGAAGGAAGGCCTATTTGACCAATTAAAATGATTTATTTTTAATTTATTTAAAACAAAAAAACTATATGAGGAATAAAACTGAAAAGCTTACAGGATCAGGTGGTCTCCCATCCAAGCACTACCCAGGGTGAAGCCTGCTTAGCTTTCTAAATCAGGCTTGATCTGGCACTCTCATACCAGTACAACTAGAAGTGGAAACTGGGTTAAAGGAAGGCCTATTTGACCAATTAAAATGATTTATTTTTAATTTATTTAAAAAAAAAAAAAAAAAAAAAAAAAAAAAAAACTATATGAGGAATAAAACTGAAAAGCTTACAGGATCAGGTGGTCTCCCATCCAAGCACTACCCAGGGTGAAGCCTGCTTAGCTTTCTAAATCAGGCTTGATCTGGCACTCTCATACCAGTACAACTAGAAGTGGAAACTGGGTTGAAGGAAGGCCTATTTGACCAATTAAAATGATTTATTTTTAATTTATTTTAAAAAAAAAAATAAAATAACATATGAGGAATAAAACTGAAAAGCTTACAGGATCAGGTGGTCTCCCATCCAAGCACTACCCAGGGTGAAGCCTGCTTAGCTTTCTAAATCAGGCTTGATCTGGCACTCTCATACCACTACAACTAGAAGTGGAAACTGGGTTGAAGGAAGGCCTATTTGACCAATTAAAATGATTTATTTTTAATTTATTAAAAAAAAAAATAAATAAATAACATATGAGGAATAAAACTGAAAGGCTTACAGGATCAGGTGGTCTCCCATGCAAGCACTTTCCAGGGTGATGCCTGCTTAGCTTTTTAAATCAGGCTTGATCTGGCACTCTCATACCAGTACAACTAGAAGTGGAAACTGGGTTGAAGGAAGGCCTATTTGACCAATTAAAGTGATTTATTTTTAATTTATTTAAAAAAAAAAAAAAAAAAAAAAAAAAACTATATGAGGAATAAAACTGAAAAGCTTACAGGATCAGGTGGTCTCCCATCCAGGCACTACGCAGGGTGAAGCCTGCTTAGCTTTCTAAATCAGGCTTGATCTGGCACTCTCATACCAGTACAACTAGAAGTGGAAACTGGGTTGAAGGAAGGCCTATTTGACCAATTAAAATGATTTATTTTTAATTTATTTAAAACAAAAAAACTATATGAGGAATAAAACTGAAAAGCTTACAGGATCAGGTGGTCTCCCATCCAAGCACTACCCAGGGTGAAGCCTGCTTAGCTTTCTAAATCAGGCTTGATCTGGCACTCTCATACCAGTACAACTATAAGTGGAAACTGGGTTGAAGGAAGGCCTATTTGACCAATTAAAATGATTTATTTTTAATTTATTTAAAACAAAAAAACTATATGAGGAATAAAACTGAAAAGCTTACAGGATCAGGTGGTCTCCCATCCAAGCACTACCCAGGGTGAAGCCTGCTTAGCTTTCTAAATCAGGCTTGATCTGGCACTCTCATACCAGTACAACTAGAAGTGGAAACTGGGTTGAAGGAAGGCCTATTTGACCAATTAAAATGATTTATTTTTAATTTATTTAAAACAAAAAAACTATATGAGGAATAAAACTGAAAAGCTTGCAGGATCAGGTGGTCTCCCATCCAAGCACTACCCAGGGTGAAGCCTCCTTAGCTTTCTAAATCAGGCTTGATCTGGCACTCTCATACCAGTACAACTAGAAGTGGAAACTGGGTTGAAGGAAGGCCTATTTGACCAATTAAAATGATTTATTTTTAATTTATTTAAAAAAAAAAAAACTATATGAGGAATAAAACTGAAAAGCTTACAGGATCAGGTGGTCTCCCATCCAAGCACTACCCAGGGTGAAGCCTGCTTAGCTTTCTAAATCAGGCTTGATCTGGCACTCTCATACCAGTACAACTAGAAGTGGAAACTGGGTTGAAGGAAGGCCTATTTGACCAATTCAAATGATTTATTTTTAATTTATTTAAAAAAAAAAAAAAAACTATATGAGGAATAAAACTGAAAAGCTTACAGGATCAGGTGGTCTCCCATCCAAGCACTAACCAGGGTGAAGCCTGCTTAGCTTTCTAAATCAGGCTTGATCTGGCACTCTCATACCAGTACAACTAGAAGTGGAAACTGGGTTGAAGGAAGGCCTATTTGACCAATTAAAATGATTTATTTTTAATTTATTTAAAACAAAAAAACTATATGAGGAATAAAACTGAAAAGCTTACAGGATCAGGTGGTCTCCCATCCAAGCACTACCCAGGGTGAAGCCTCCTTAGCTTTCTAAATCAGGCTTGATCTGGCACTCTCATACCAGTACAACTAGAAGTGGAAACTGGGTTGAAGGAAGGCCTATTTGACCAATTAAAATGATTTATTTTTAATTTATTAAAAAAAAAAAAAACTATATGAGGAATAAAACTGAAAAGCTTACAGGATCAGGTGGTCTCCCATCCAAGCACTACCCAGGGTGAAGCCTGCTTAGCTTTCTAAATCAGGCTTGATCTGGCACTCTCATACCAGTACAACTGGAAGTGGAAACTGGGTTGAAGGAAGGCCTATTTGACCAATTAAAATGATTTATTTTTAATTTATTTTATTTTTTATTTTTTATTTAAAAAAAAAAAAAAAAAAAAAAAAAAAACTATATGAGGAATAAAACTGAAAGGCTTACAGGATCAGGTGGTCTCCCATCCAAGCACTTCCCAGGGTGATGCCTGCTTAGCTTTTTAAATCAGGCTTGATCTGGCACTCTCATACCAGTACAACTATAAGTGGAAACTGGGTTGAAGGAAGGCCTATTTGACCAATTAAAATGATTTATTTTTAATTTATTTAAAACAAAAAAACTATATGAGGAATAAAACTGAAAAGCTTACAGGATCAGGTGGTCTCCCATCCAAGCACTACCCAGGGTGAAGCCTGCTTAGCTTTCTAAATCAGGCTTGATCTGGCACTCTCATACCAGTACAACTAGAAGTGGAAACTGGGTTGAAGGAAGGCCTATTTGACCAATTAAAATGATTTATTTTTAATTTATTTAAAACAAAAAAACTATATGAGGAATAAAACTGAAAAGCTTACAGGATCAGGTGGTCTCC